>NC_081820.1:23170000-23427500 GCF_030704535.1 Vitis vinifera | reverse complement strand
GATTTTTTTTAAATGAAAAATATATTTTTAAAAAATAATATATTTTTTTTCCCATGGGAACTCGTCTCTTCACACGAGTTCCCTTTAGTTCCAAATTTTATTTTATTTTTTTTAATTTGTGAATTTTTTAAAAATATATATATTTTTTTTTAATGGGAACTCGTCTCTTGAAGAGATGAGTTTCCTTGAATAATTATCTTTCATGGAACTCGTCTCTTCAAGAGACGAGTTCGCTTTTTTAAAAAATTTTATCGTTCACCCTCTCTCCTCTCTCCTATCTCCTATCTCCTATCTCCTCTCTCCTCTCTCCTATCTCCTATCTCCTCTCTCCTCTCTCCTCTCTCCTCTCTCTCACCCTCTCTCCTCTCTCCTCTCTCCTATGTGGCAAAAACTACCCTATATTTGTAATAACTTCTTCCACTATAGTAATTTAAGAATAACTTTTTTAAATTACTGCACTATTGAGAAAAGTCCGAAGAACAATCCCCTTTGAAGAGTTTCACGCCCAAGCTTCAATGAGTATCTCAATTGGATGCCAAGCCGGAGGATGACATGGCATGGAATAAAAACGTGTCAAAGACCCAAATCGAGTCACTTCGTCTCTACTCTCCCTCACACAGCCCCAATCTACTTTACCAAAGCCTCATCACTAAAACTTTGAAATGATATCCTAATTTGAAGAAAAATGAGTTTTTATATTTGATATTTCTTCCATTGTGAATAACATTGTGTATTTGTTAAATTCATCTTACTTATGAAAAATATGATAATTATGAAAGGGAATGGTTAGTTAAGATAGATCTTTAAAACCTGTTTAACAATGATTGTCGAAAGCGTTTTTTATCCTTCTAACACTTAAAAAGATAAAAATTTTCAAGTGTTAAAAATATTAAAAACGTTTCATGTAATCACTGTTAAACGCACTTTTAGTATTGTGATTCATCAACTTACGATTTTTTACTTTTTTTATTTTTTATTTTTATGGGGAACTTCATATAAAGTTCATGTTTGATTCTTCAAAAAATGTGAGGAAAATGTGAGAGAAAAAAATAAAGGCAAAAGTAGAAAAAATAAAATAAAAAAGAAAACAATAAATTTAAATTTAATTATTTATTTTGTATGTCACTTTAAACTCATCTCATATGTTTCAATTCTTTTATATAACCATGAAATAATTGGAAAATGCAAAAGTTTTTAACTAATTTTAATGATATTGAAATATGCGTGAATTTTTATGCATCTAGTTACAAACTTAGCAAACAATTTTCTTATTGCTCCAAACGGCTCCAATTACTTTTTGTTAATAAATAATTTACAAAAATGCAACTTCTATAAATATTAACTTTCTTAAAAATTAAAAATAAATAGTTTGAGTTAAATACCAACAATCTCCATCTCGACTTAAGTTTTCTTAATCCTATACATTTAATGAGAATAAACATACGTCAAGTTCAAACTCTCATTGAAATCATCTTTGTTTTATTCATAATTTTATTTATTTTGAAATTGCTTTCATCCTTATGTTAATGGGTACTTTTAGCCGAAAAATAGAGTTCTAATCATCTTATCATGTTCATCTACTCTCGATAATATCTTTAACACCAGTAAAAGACTCTTCATGGCATGACTCCACCTTAAGAGCTCTACCTTAAATTATCTTTCCAATTAAAGTACATAATTTTTTCATCTTTTCCCCTTTCATAGCTATCAAAGCACTTTTGTTGAAATTTATAATATCATTTTTCACCGAGAAAAATCATAGCCTAATGTTTCCAAAGCTCCCAAAAAAAATTACTCGATGTCCTTACAACACCATTAAACACTCTCACTTTTATGGTATCAATCATTATGAATTTAAATTTTGAATCATTGCCCCCTTAAATGGTATTAGCATTACATTCCTATAGATATCAAACTACCGACACATGAAAAAAAAAACATTTAAAATGTAAAATTTAATAGTCAATAAATTTTTTATCAACTATACCAAAAACATCATCATGTTTCTTCTCAAACTTTTCATCGACAATATGAGTAGAATTCATAGCTTTTTTCTCCACTCACAGCCCCATCTTGTTGATTGGGCTAAGTTTCTATAGATATAATAATATTATAAAGACACATCCTCAAAAATGTGCATCACATTTCCAAGTCAACCACTAAACCTAACACCTAAAAAGCCAAATCGAACCACTGAAAATCTTTCCACACTCTTTGCTAGTCAGATTTGGCAACTGTCCTGGGCGGGTTTTTTCCACCCTGTAGGACAAATTTGAAATTTGAATACACGTTTGCGGTGGGTTTGAAAATTTTTTAATACTCGGGTTGGATTCGGGTGGGTTTAGATATTATTTTGTCTTATCCTATATTTTTCTATTTTAAAAAAAAAATTATAATATTTTAATTATTTATCAAATATATTTACTTTAATATAATAAATAGTGAGTGTACTGTTTCTATGATGACCCCCCTCCAGCCCAGCCCAGCCCAGCATAAAGACGTGTTAGACTGTCTTGTTGCATTTTTCATGGAAAATTTTGTCAAAGAGTTGAGTCATCCTTCTAAGGACAATAATTCAATTTCAAAAATTTTAATGCTCAACAAAATTGGAGAAGCTTGTAAAACCACAAATAATTCTTGATATTTTAAACTCTCTCTCTCTCTCTCTGTGAAATCAATGTTATTTCTTCCACAGCCGTCCTTTTTGAATTCAATAATTGAGTAAAGAATTTTAGAAATGGGATAATTGATATAATTGAAAATTTAACACTATTTTTTATTTTTAAATTATAAATAAACAAAAATTATATTAATGATCCAAAGAGAAAATGCTTTCTAAAAAAATATTAATTTAAATAAATAAAAATTATCTTTTACATTTATTTTTATCTTTTACATTTTAGAAGTAAATAATTTAATGATTAAAATACCATTTAAAATAAATATATTCACTATTTTAAATTTTTTATACTAAAAAGTATTTTAAAGTTTTTTTTACTATTATAAAATAAAAAGTTTAATTTTTTTTTAATCTTCTTCTTTCCTTATTTTAATAACTTTTTTAACATGACTTTTAGTAATAAGTTATATGAAATGTTATAAATTTATTTATTAAGGATTTTTTTTAATGATTTGAATTAATTGAAAATTTATTAAAATAAGAAAAAGAAAAAGAAATACCGAGGATGGATGAAGAGTTTTTATTTTAAGTACTCAATTAAAATGTTTTCATATAACCTAATTTTAGAAGTGGATTATATCAATACATAGTAACGATTGAATTTTTCTTATATAAAAGGGTTGAAAGGTATATTTACTTATTTTAGATGAAGGTATACACAGTGGAAAAAATGAAATAAAAAAATTAAAGAAATAAAGAAAATAAATAAATAAATATTTATTTATAAATATGTTTATATATTAATAACTTTTTTCCACATGATTTTAAAATTTGTTTTTTTTGTTGTCATATAAATAATAAAGAATTTTAAAATACATATATTGTTTTACATAATTATGATCAAATTTAACTTTTCCTTTAATATTCTTCCTCCCAACCAAATAAAAGAATTTGAATTCTTTCCTAGTTTTATTTTGCTCTATCCATGATCATGAAGGAAGATAAATAGTTGACTTTTTTTTTCATTATTTTTTATTACTTGTTCCCAACTATATGGAAAATTCACCCAAATAACTAAAATATATAATTTGGATTATTATGTATGCAAATAGAGGAATAAATGTCCTTTAATTAGATGTATATGTGAAGTTTAATTTTATGCAAATATGAATATATAAATAGATTGGGTGATTAATTGGTGTTGAATAGCATGGCCCAGCCTAACTGCAAACACAAAAGAGGACAAGATTATATTGTCATTTTTTCTTCTTTTTGTGGAAAATTTTGTCACGGTCACTCTCAATATTCCTTGCAAGTCAAACACGGCAGGAGAGTTGAGTCATCCTTCTATGGACAATAATTCAATAATATATATATTATTAGCCATAATTTGTATGAATTTTTTTTTTTATAGATGATTTGTAACAAACTTATTCTATATAAGTTTAATACCATGTTTGGTTCCTAAAAAATACTAGTTAAATAAATGAGAAAAAAAAAATGATTTTCACATATTTAAATAACATGGAAAATGATAAGAATAAAAAAAATACTAATAGGATTCATTTTACATATGTAATTAATTATGAGCGCTCAATGTTAGAAATTTTTAGAAATAAGACAACACTATAGTCTTGTGGGTCATGCCTCTAATGACTATAAATATTAAATAATTCTTGAAACCTTTCACATTGTGTGCTCTAAAATCATATAGCCTAATGGAGTTGTACATGAGAGGTTTGGTGGTTCTCTCGCTCTATTTTCTTTTCACTCTAGCCACAAAGTTCGGTTGTTGTGATGGACATGGTTCGAAGGCTCTTTGCAGAGAAGAAGAAAGAGAAGCTCTTTTGAGCTTCAAAAGAGGCATTCATGATCCTTCAAACAGACTCTCTTCTTGGGCCAATGAAGAGTGTTGTAATTGGGAAGGAGTTCGTTGTCACAACACAACAGGACATGCTCTCAAGCTCAACCTCCGACGGGATCTTTATCAAGATCATGGTTCTTTGGGTGGTGAGATAAGTAGTTCTTTGTTGGACTTGAAGCACCTTCAATACTTGGACCTGAGCTGCAATGACTTTGGGAGTCTTAATATTCCAAAATTCCTTGGTTCCTTATCCAATTTAAGATATCTTAACCTCTCTACTGCAGGTTTTGGTGGTGTTATTCCTCATCAACTTGGAAATTTATCCAAGTTGCATTATCTCGACGTTGGGAATTCTTATTACGACCATAGCAATTCTTTGAATGCTGAGGATCTTGAATGGATTTTTGGTCTTTCATTCCTAGAGTTTCTTGACATGACAAATGTGAACCTAAGCAAGGCATCAAATTGGCTACAAGTAATGAATAAGTTTCATTCTTTATCTGTGCTACGCTTGTCTTATTGTGAGCTTCATACTATTGACCCTCTCCCGCATGTCAATTTTTCATCTTTAGTCATCCTTGACCTTTCAATTAATTATTTTATGTCTTCATCATTTGATTGGTTTGCGAATCTTAATTCTCTTGTTACTCTTAATCTAGCATCTAGTTATATTCAAGGTCCAATTCCATCAGGTCTTCGTAACATGACTTCTCTTAGATTCCTAGATCTTTCCTATAACAATTTTGCTTCTTCTATTCCTGATTGGTTATATCATATAACTAGCCTTGAACACCTCGATCTTGGATCCCTTGACATTGTATCTAACAAGTTTCAAGGTAAGCTTCCAAATGATATTGGAAATCTCACTTCTATCACATATCTTGACCTATCATACAATGCTCTTGAAGGAGACGTGCTGAGATCTCTTGGAAATCTTTGTACTTTCCAACTTTCGAATTTGTCATATGATAGGCCTAGAAAAAGTCTAGAGTTTTTAAGCTTGAGGGGAAATAAACTTTCAGGTTCTTTTCCGGATACTCTTGGGGAATGTAAAAGTTTAGAGGGTTTAGACTTGGGAATGAATCAGCTTTCAGGTCATTTGCCCAATGAACTTGGTCAATTAGAAAGCTTGTCCTCTCTTTCTATTGATGGAAACTCGTTTTCTGGTCAGATTCCTGTCTCATTAGGAGGAATTTCATCCTTGCGTTATCTAAGCATTAAGGAAAACTTCTTCGAGGGTATAATATCTGAAAAGCTCCTTGCCAATCTAACAAGTTTAGAAGAATTGGATGCATCTTCAAACTTGTTAACTTTGCAAGTCAGCTCCAGGGCCTCAATTTCCTGCATGGCTTCAAACACAGAAGTATTTGAAAGATCTAAACATGTCCTATGCAGGAATCTCTAGTGTCATCCCAGCTTGGTTTTGGACACGATCCTTTGATACAGTTGATCTGTCTCACAACCAAATCTCTGGTAGAATTCCAAGTTTACATTTTGCATCAATCAATCTTGGCTCAAACAATTTCACTGATCCACTGCCCCAAATCTCTTCTGATGTAGAAAGACTAGACCTCTCCAATAATTTATTCTGTGGATCTCTTTCACCCATGTTGTGTCGGAGAACTGATAAAGAAGTAAATTTATTGGAGTCTCTAGACATCTCAGGAAATCTTCTGTCAGGAGAACTTCCCAATTGTTGGATGTATTGGAGAGAATTGACGATGTTAAAATTGGGAAATAATAATCTGACGGGACATATACCTAGCTCCATGGGTTCTCTAATTTGGCTCGGTTCATTGCACTTGCGCAACAACCATCTCTCCGGAAATTTTCCACTTCCATTGAAAAATTGCTCTAGTCTAGTGGTTCTAGACCTTAGTAAGAATGAATTCACTGGGACGATACCAGCATGGATGGGGAACTTCGATGGAAAGTTCATTGAAACATTACCAGTGGATGGTGAGATTGCATATACACCGGGTCTAATGGTTCTTGTCCTTCATTCAAATAAGTTCACTGGAAGTATTCCTCTTGAACTCTGCCACCTTGATTCCCTTCAAATCCTGGACTTGGGAAACAACAATCTCTCGGGAACCATTCCTAGATGCTTTAGTAATTTCAGCAGCATGACCAAACAATCGAATTCAAGTTCCCCATTTCCTTTTCATAATGAACGTTATTTTGAATCGGAATCAACCGACACAGCAACACTGGTTATGAAAGGAGTAGAGTACGAGTACGACAATACACTTGGCCTCCTAGCTGGCATGGACCTCTCAAGCAATAAGTTATCTGGTGAGATCCCAGAAGAACTCACAGATCTCCATGGGTTGATATTCTTGAACCTGTCTAATAACCATCTCCAAGGGAAGATTCCTGTGAAGATTGGGGCCATGACATCACTGGAGTCTCTTGATCTCTCCATGAATAGACTCTCTGGTGTTATTCCTCAAGGTATGGCAAATATATCATTTTTGAGCAATTTAAATTTGTCATACAACAACTTGTCTGGCAAAATTCCATCAGGCACCCAGATCCAAGGCTTTAGTCCCCTCAGTTTCATTGGCAACCCGGAGCTTTGTGGAGCTCCACTGACTGATGGTTGTGGGGAAGATGGTAAACCAAAAGGTCCAATTCCGGACAATGATGATGAAGAGGACAATGGATGGATTGATATGAAATGGTTCTATTTGGGTATGCCATGGGGTTTCGTGGTTGGCTTTTGGGCCATTTTGGCTCCATTAGCATTCAACAGAGCTTGGAGACATGCTTATTTTCGGTTGCTGGACGACGTGAAGTATAAACTACTCGGATGGTGTTTGTAATTGCAAATAAATTTGGCAACCTTGTTTTCCATGTTTTTTTTACTGATCCCAAGTTTGAATTTATCAGTTCAAATTATGTCCTTTTGCTCATCCTGATTTCTTTCTTCTTACATATATGTTATAATTGTATTCCAAACAATGAATTTATGCTTTCAAAAGTTATCCAAATACAAAATCAAGTAATTCCATTTCCACAAAACACCTAAACACCCCGAAAACAGTTCCAATTCGAATAAAAGACTAGGAAGAAGATATAACTAGTGGGATCCATCTTAGCTGTTAAGGACTTCAGAGAGAAAAGGAGACCAAGCATGAGCTTATGGTCTTGCTGGGCATTCAGAGTCCTAAGAGGGCGATTCCATTCCCTGTAAAGCAAGCACACCCCATTCCTGTTAAACACATACATTATGTGGGCATTGTTTCCCGATGCTGTTGGCAGCGGCGGCAATGGGCTGATCTCCGACCCTCCAAAGAACTGCATTTTTCCTTATTGATGAATTCACCCAACAACGCTAAATATGGATGTGAATTAAGACGAGACACAAACTTTTTTGTTTTTGAAGTTTCTGCAGCACCGGAAAATTTTTAGCTCAATTCCATGATCAATTTTTGGTTATTCTAATTCTTTAGCAAATATATTTACATTTTTCTGAACTAGAATAAAAATCAAATAGATCAAATGCCAATATCTCAAGCCAGAAAAACCCTAAATGACTGCTTGGGTGCTGATAAAATTAAGGAAAAGAAAAGAAATTGAAAATTCTAAATTCAGCTAAATACTCATACAACGCTAATTTAGGGGAAGATTCTGTTTCCACCAGGTGTAAATGATGAAAACTTTAGGATTCAGAACATTCCATCTATCTCATTTTCTTTTAGTTTCTCATCAAACAAACAAAGAAAAATTTTAATAAACGAAGAGATCTGATACCTAGAGCTAGAGAGAGACCGCAAAAGCCACCGATTGCAGTGAAGAGAGTCGATGCTAGGCCGAAGGGCGCTTTACAGTTCTGCTTCGAACGACGTCGTTTTCTTGTGTTTTCCAATGATGTATTAAAAAAAAAAAAATCATACAAATTGTCATGGAATTGGAAATAATTTTTTAATTATCATATTTTAAAAAATACTGTATTCATTTTCTAAAATCCGCCTATTTAGTGGTTAGTGGCAATACAAAAAAGGCTAAAGTTGAAGAACAATCCCCTTTGAAGAGTTTCACGCCTAAGCTTCAATGAGTATCTGAATTGGATACCAAGCTGGAGGATGACATGGCATGGAATAAAAACGTGTCAAAGACCCAAATCGAGTCACTTCGTCTCTACTCTCCCTCACACAGCCCCAATCTACTTTACCAAAGCCTCATCGCTAAAACTTCGAAATGATATCCTAATTTGAAGAAACATGAGTTTTTATATTTGATATTTCTTCCATTGTGAATAACATTGTGTATTTGTAAAATTCATCTTACTTATGAAAAATATGGTAATTATGGAAGGGAATGGTTAGTTAAGATAGATCTTTAAAGCCTGTTTAACAATGATTGTCGAAAGCGTTTTTTATCCTTCTGACACTTAAAAAGATAAAAATTTTCAAATGTTAAAAATATTAAAAAAGTTTGATGTAATCACTGTTAAACACACTTTTAGTATTGTGATTCATTAACTTACGATTTTTTACTTTTTTTATTATTTATTTTTATGGGGAATTTCATATAAAGTTCATGTTTGGTTCTTAAAAAAATGTGAAAGAAAAAAATAAAGGCAAAAGTAAAAATAATAAAATAAAAAAGAAAACTATAAATTTAAATTTAATTATTTATTTTGTATGTCACTTTAAACTCATCTCATCTGTTTTAATTCTTTTATATAACAATGAAATAATTGGAAAATGCAAAAGTTTTTAACTAATTTTAATGATATTGAAATATGCATGAATTTTTATGCATCTAGTTACAAACTTAGCAAACAATTTTCTTATTGCTCCAAACGGCTCCAATTACTTTTTGTTAATAAATAATTTACAAAAATACAACTTCTATAAATATTAACTTTCTTAAAAATTAAAAATAAATAGTTTCAGTTAAATACCAACAATCTCCATCTCGACTTAAGTTTTCTTAATCCTATACATTTAATGAGAATAAACATATGTCAAGTTCAAACTCTCATTGAACCCGACTCTAGAAACCGCCTTTGTCTTCTTCATTACTTTATTTATTTTGAAATTGCTTTCATCCTTATGTCAATGGGTACTTTTAGCCGAAAAATAGTGTTCTAATCATCTTATCATGTTCATCTACTCTTGAAAATTTCTTTAACACCAGTAAAAGACTCTTCATGGCATGACTCCACCTTAAGAGCTCTACCGTAAATTATCTTTCCAATTAAAGTACATAATTTTTTCATCTTTTCCCCTTTCATAGCTATCAAAGCACTTTTGTTGAAATTTATAATATCATTCTTCACCGAGAAAAAAAAATTACTCGATGTCCTTACAACACCATTAAGCACTCTCACTTTTATGGTACCAATCACTATGAATTTAAATTTTGAATCATTGCCCACTTAAATAATATTAGCATTACATTCCTATAGATATCAAACCACTTCTTATACCAACACATGAAAAAAAAAACATTTAGAATGTAAAATTTAATAGTCAATAAATTTTTTATCAACTATACCAAAAACATCATCATGTTTCTTCTCAAATTTTTCATCGACAATATGAGTAGAATTCATAGCTTTTTTCTCCACTCACAGCCCCATCTTGTTGATTGGGCTAAGTTTCTATAGATATATTGCGCATCCTCAATAATGCGCATCACATTTCCAAGTCAACCACTAAACCTAACGCCTAAAAAGCCAAATCCAACCACTGAAAATCTTTCCACACTCTTTGCTAGTCAGATTTGGCAACTGTCCCGGGCGGGTTTTTTCCACTCCGTAGGACAAATTTGAAATTTGAATACACGTTTGCAGTGGGTTTGAGATTTTTTTAATACTCGGGTTGGATTCGGGTGGGTTTAGATATTATTTTGTCTTATCCTATATTTTTCTACTTAAAAAAAAATTATAATATTTTAATTATTTATCAAATATATTTATTTTAATATAATAAATAGTGAGTGTACTGTTTCTATGATGACCCCCCAGCATAAAGACGTGTTAGATTGCCTTGTTGCATTTTTCATGGAAAATTTTGTCACGGTCACTCTCATTACTTGCAAGTCAAGCATGGCAAGAGAGTTGAGTCATCCTTCTAAGGACAATAATTCAATTTCAAAAATTTTAATGCTCAACAAAATTGGAGAAAATGGGACAAAGAGTCATGCTTCTACAACCACAAATAATTCTTGATATTTTAAACTCTCTCTCTCTCTCTCTCTCTCTCTCTCTCTCTCTCTCTCTCTCTCTCTCTCTCTCTCTCTCTCTCTCTCTCTCTCTCTCTCTCTCTCTCTCTAATTAAGATAAAATCCTCCAATCATCTGTAATTATGTGATAATAATTAACAAAAATATCACTTGACTCATTTTTGTTTTTATCCTACTACTTGCCACTATTCTTTCTTATTTAACTATATTAGATTTTTCATTATTTTTTTAAACTCTTTTATAAATAATTGAAAATTTAACATTATTTTTTATTTTTAAATTATAAATAAATAAAAATTATATTAATGATCCAAAGACTATTTTGGAAAATACTTTTTTAAAAAATATTAATTTAAATAAATAAAAATTATATTTTACATTTATTTTTATCTTTTACATTTTAGAAGTAAATAATTTAATGATTCAAATACCATTTAAAATAAATAGATTCACTATTTTAATTTTTTTTATACTAAAAAGTATTTTAAACTTTTTTTTTACTATTATAAAATAAAAAGTTTAATTTTTTTTTAATCTTCTTCCTTCCTTATTTTAATAACTTTTTGAACATGACTTTTAATAATAAGTTATATGAAATGTTACAAATTTATTTATTAAGGATTTTTTTAATGATTTGAATTAATTGAAAACTTATTAAAATAAGAAAAAAAAAAAGAAATAAAGAGGATGGATGGAGAGTTTTTATTTTAAGTACTCAATTAAAATGTTTTCATATAACCTAATTTTAGAAGTGGATTATATCAATACATAGTAGAGATTGAATTTTTCTTATATAAAAGGGTTGAAATGTATATTTACTTATTTTAGATGAAGGTATACACAGTGGAAAAAATGAAATAAAAAAAATTAAAGAAATAAAATAAATAAATAAATATTTATTTATTTATAAATATGTTTATATATTAATAATTTTTTTCCACATGATTTTAAAATTTGTTTTTTTTGTTGTCATATAAATAATAAAGAATTTTAAAATACATATATTGTTTTACATAATTCTGATCAAATTTAACTTTTCCTTTAATATTCTTCCTCCCAACCAAATAAAAGAATTTGAATTCTTTCCTAGTTTTATTTTGCTCTATCCATGATCATGAAGGAAGATAAATAGTTGACTTTTTTTTTCATTATTTTTTATTACTTGTTCCCAACTATATGGAAAATTCACCCAAATAACTAAAATATATAATTTGGATTATTATGTATGCAAATAGAGGAATAAATGTCCTTTAATTAGATGTATATGTGAAGTTTAATTTTATGCAGATATGAATATATAAATAGATTGGGTGATTAATTGGTGTTGAATAGCATGGCCCAGCCTAATTGCAAACACAAAAGAGGACAAGATTATATTGTCATTTTTTCTTCTTTTTGTGGAAAATTTTGTCACGGTCACTCTCAATATTCCTTGCAAGTCAAACACGGCAGGAGAGTTGAGTCATCCTTCTATGGACAATAATTCAATAATATATATATTATTAGCCATCATTTGTATGAATTTTTTTTATAGATGATTTATGTAATAAACTTATTCTATATAAGTTTAATACCATGTTTGGTTCCTAAAAAATACTAGTTAAATAAATGAGAAAAATATAAAAAAAAAATGATTTTCACATATTTAAATAACATGGAAAATGATAAGAATAAAAAAATACTAATAGGATTCATTTTACATATGTAATTAATTATGTCATTTCATGTATTTTCTTTTACATGAAATTTATCCATGCACACAACTAGTCCACACTCCACAACCATCCTTTTTTAATACAATAATTGAGCTCTCAATGTTAGAAATTTTTAGAAATAAGACAACACTATAGTCTTGTGGGTCATGCCTCTAATGACTATAAATATTAAATAATCCTTGAAACCTTTCACATTGTGTGCTCTAAAATCATCTAGCCTAATGGAGTTGTACATGAGAGGTTTGGTGGTTCTCTCGCTCTATTTTCTTTTCACTCTAGCCACAAAGTTCGGTTGTTGTGATGGACATGGTTCGAAGGCTCTTTGCAGAGAAGAAGAAAGAGAAGCTCTTTTGAGCTTCAAAAGAGGCATTCATGATCCTTCAAACAGACTCTCTTCTTGGGCCAGTGAAGAGTGTTGTAATTGGGAAGGAGTTTGTTGTCACAACACAACAGGACATGTTCTCAAGCTCAACCTCCGATGGGATCTTTATCAATATCATGGTTCTCTGGGTGGTGAGATAAGTAGTTCTTTGTTGGACTTGAAGCATCTTCAATACTTGGACCTGAGTTGCAATGACTTTGGGAGCCTTAATATTCCAAAATTCCTTGGTTCCTTATCCAATTTAAGATATCTTAACCTCTCTACTGCAAGTTTTGGTGGTGTTATTCCTCATCAACTTGGAAATTTATCCAAGTTGCATTATCTCGACATTGGGAATTCTTATTACGACCATAGAAATTCTTTGAATGCTGAGGATCTTGAATGGATTTCTAGTTTTTCATTCCTAAAGTTTCTTGACATGACAAATGTGAACCTAAGCAAAACATCAAATTGGCTACAGGTAATGAATAAGTTTCATTCTTTATCTGTGCTACGCTTATCTTATTGTGAGCTTCATACTATTGACCCTCTCCCGCATGTCAATTTTTCATCTTTAGTCATCCTTGACCTTTCAATTAATTATTTTATGTCTTCATCATTTGATTGGTTTGCGAATCTTAATTCTCTTGTTACTCTTAATCTAGCATCCAGTTATATTCAAGGTCCAATTCCATCAGGTCTTCGTAACATGACTTCTCTTAGATTCCTAGATCTTTCCTATAACAATTTTGCTTCTTCTATTCCTGATTGGTTATATCATATAACTAGCCTTGAACACCTCGATCTTGGATCCCTTGACATTGTATCTAACAAGTTTCAAGGTAAGCTTCCAAATGATATTGGAAATCTCACCTCTATCACATATCTTGACCTATCATACAATGCTCTTGAAGGAGAAATACTAAGATCTCTAGGAAATCTTTGTACTTTCCAACTTTCGAATTTGTCATATGATAGGCCTCAAAAAGGTCTAGAGCTTTTAAGGTTGAGAGGAAATAAACTTTCGGGTTCTTTTCCAGATACTCTCGGAGAATGTAAAAGTTTAGAGCATTTAGACTTGGGAATGAATCAGCTTTAAGGTTATTTGCCCAGTGAAATTGGCCAATTCAAAAGTTTATCCTACCTTTCCATTGATAGAAACTTGTTTTCTGGTCAGATTCCTATCTCATTAGGAGGAATTTCATCCTTAAGTTATCTAAACATTAGGGAAAATTTCTTCAAGGGTATTATGTCTGAAAAGCACCTTGGCAATCTAACAAGTTTAGAAGAATTGGATGCATCTTCAAACTTGTTAACTTTGCAAGTCAGCTCCAACTGGACTCCTCCTTTTCAACTCACATACTTATACTTGGGTTCTTGCCTTCTAGGGCCTCAATTTCCTGCATGGCTTCAAACACAGGAGTATTTGGAAGATCTAAACATGTCCTATGCAGGAATCTCCAGTGTCATCCCAGCTTGGTTTTGGACTCGATCACTTAGTACTGTAGATCTATCTCACAACCAAATCATTGGTAGTATTCCAAGTTTACATTTTTCATCAATCAATCTTGGCTCAAACAATTTTACTGATCCACTGCCCCAAATCTCTTCTGATGTAGAAAGACTAGACCTCTCCAATAATTTATTCTGTGGATCTCTTTCACCCATGTTGTGTCGGAGAACTGATAAAGAAGTAAATTTATTGGAGTCTCTAGACATCTCAGGAAATCTTCTGTCAGGAGAACTTCCCAATTGTTGGATGTATTGGAGAGAATTGACGATGTTAAAATTGGGAAATAATAATCTGACGGGACATATACCTAGCTCCATGGGTTCTCTAATTTGGCTCGGTTCATTGCACTTGCGCAACAACCATCTCTCCGGAAATTATCCACTTCCATTGAAAAATTGCTCTAGTCTAGTGGTTCTAGACCTTAGTAAGAATGAATTCACTGGGACGATACCAGCATGGATGGGGAACTTCAATGGAAAGTTCATTGAAATATTACCAGGGGATGGTGAGATTACATATACACCGGGTCTAATGGTTCTTGTCCTTCATTCAAATAAGTTCAATGGAAGTATTCCTCTTGAACTTTGCCACCTTCATTCCCTTCAAATCCTGGACTTGGGAAACAACAATCTCTCCGGAACCATTCCCAGATGCTTTGGTAATTTCAGCAGCATGATCAAACAATCGAATTCAAGTTCCCCCTTTCCTTTTCATAATGAACGTTATTTTGAATCGGGATCAACCGACACAGCAACACTGGTTATGAAAGGAGTAGAGTACGAGTACAGCAATATTCTTGGCCTCCTAGCTGGCATGGACCTCTCAAGCAATAAGTTATCTGGTGAGATCCCAGAAGAACTCACAGGTCTCCATGGTTTGGTATTCTTGAACCTGTCTAATAACCATCTCCAAGGGAAGATTCCTGTGAAGATTGGGGCCATGACATCAATGGAGTCTCTTGATCTCTCCATGAACAGACTTTCTGGTGTTATTCCTCAAGGTATGGCAAAAATATCATTTTTGAGCCATTTAAATTTGTCATACAACAATTTGCGTACATGAGATCTGAAGGAGACAAATTTGTCATTCAACGGAACTGAAGGAGACAAATTGATAAGATCAACTGCTGTCCTCATTTCCTCACCCCAAAAAGATCTTGGCAATTTAGAATGTGAGAGCAAACATCTGACTCTCTCAAGAATGGTGCGATTCATTCTCTCTGCAACCCCGTTCTGTTGAGGTGTCTTTTTTACTGTCTTTTCGTGCCTGATGCCATGATTAGTGCAATACTGATCAAATGGTCCAATATATTCACCACCATTATCCGAGCGGACACATTTCAACTGTCTACCAGTTTCTCTTTCAACCTTGGCCTGAAAATGCTTAAACACATCTAGAACTTGATCTTTAGTTTTCAGTGTATAAGCCCAAACTTTTCTAGAGTGATCATCAATAAAAGTGACAAAGTATTGAGCACCACCAAGTGTCCTAACTTTCAAAGGACCACACACATCAGAATGTATCAAATCTAGAACATGAGATTTTCTAAATGCAATGTTTCTACGGAATGATATTCTATTTTGTTTACCATGGAAACAATGAACACATGTTTTCAAAGGCGTACCTTTTATCCCCGCTAGAAGCTCTTTCTTGGATAAAACTTGCAATCCTTTCTCACTCATATGTCCAAGCCTTCTATGCCATAAATCGGTGGATGAGTCATTCTCTAAGGTATTCACAACACACTTGCAGATTTTTGCAAAAATATCAGTTCCGTTAAATTGAGCCGAATATCCGGTACATGCCTCACATCTCTAAGCAACAATTTGCATCCAGTATTTGTTTCCAAGCAAATGTCACCCATGCCGACAATTTTTGACACATCTTCATTTCCCATACGGACATTCCCAAAATCACCTTGCGAGTAAGAAGTAAAGAAATCAGCCCGCGAAGTAACATGAAATGAAGCTCCAGAATCAATTACCCAATCCGTCTCTTGGCCAATCAAATTAACGCTAACATCATCACGAATAATCATGAGTTCACCATCGGTAACTACAGCTGTATCATTTTGCTTTTTCTCTGAATTTTTCTCTTTGTTCTGCTCCTTGAACTTGAGTTTTCTGCACTCCCGCTTCATGTGCCCTTTCTTGTGACAATAATAGCACTCAACATCTTTCTTTGAAATCGAGCTTGAACGACCTCTAGATTTATCACGGTTGTGCGAAGCCTTACTCTTACTCCTGCCTCTCCCTCGATTTTCTATCACAAGTGCCTCGGAGTGAGAAGAACCTGATGATTTTCTTCTTGTCTCTTCATTCAACAGGCTGCTAGTAACTTGACTCATTGTTACCACTCCATCAGGTGTGGAGTTACTAACTGTGACCACCAAAGTTTCCCAGCTTTCAGGAAGTGAACTAAGAAGTAACAAAGCTTGCAACTCATCATCAAAGGTAATTTTCATGGCGGCCAATTGATTCACAATGCTCTTAATCTCATTCAAATGCTCTGCAATAGGAGTACCCTCCTTATATTTAGAATTCACAAGCTTTCGAAATAAAAAAGCTTTATTCACGGCCGTCTTTCTATCATAAAGACTCTCCAATTTGGTCCAAAGACCATGTGCTGAATTTTCTGTAGAGACATGATGAAAGACACTATCATCAATCCATTGCCGAATAAAACCGACAGCTTTTCGGTCTAGCTTTTTCCACTCGTCATCTTTCATCCCTTCCGGTTTGCCACTATCACCCTCTATGGGTCCATTCAAATCTTTACAAAACAAAAGGTCTTCCATTTTAGTTTTCCAAGTCACCCAATTTGTGCCATTGAAACTAACCATACGCCCAACATTGCCGTCCATAATTCACACACACAAATATAACGAATCGGAATCGAATTAACCAACAGCTCTGATACCAGATGTTGAAAAAAACAATAGGCTTTCCCACAAGTGTAAATCAATGGAAGCAATATAAATAGAATAACAGAAAATAAATGAGCACACAAGATTTACGTGGTTCCCTCAAATAACTTGAGGTACGTCCACGACGACCGGTAGGTCAGTTTCTTCCACTATCACCAAAAGAGTTTACAAAGTGGCCAAAAGGCATAAGCCTTACAAACACACCAAGGTGTAAATTACAAGAGGAAAAATACCTCACAAAAGTAAACCAAATCTCCAAGAACAAACCGCAAGAAACCCCAAATATCAAGTGAAGGAACGTTACCCACTTGAAGAACAAACTTGCTGATTGTGTAGCACCAAAAAAAAATAGAGAAGAAGAAGGCTGATTTTCTTTTTATTTTGTTTGAACCAAAAAGGTATCCCAAAAGTCTTCTTTCCGACCAAGATAATGAACCCAAGGAAAAGACAAAAAGACTTGTAGCTTTTTCTTTCCTTGAAGACTTCAAACCAATCTTGAATATGCCAAGAGTCATGTGCTAACCAAGGTGTTGGCCAAAAATAGCAAAACCATATTTAGTAAATTTAAGAGTCCCACAAAGAAGGGAAACCCAACACTCATATCCTAACTTTCCTTTTGTGACTATTAATTTCGGTTGCTCAGATAAATCTAACATGGAGTTTTCATGACTCAAAAACACCAAAAAAATAAATATTTGGATAGAAGTGTCAGTCTAACACATCTAATCAAGAGAAATGTTAATCACTGCAAACAGATCTCATGTCATTGTATATGTAAGAGAAGCAATCTGTGAAATAAAATTTTGAGTTATTGCAAAACCCATAAAATGTTTCTTTCTTCCTAGATGAAATCCGCCCCAGGTGGTTCCTTGATTTAAAATTTTTATTTTCTTTCCTAGCCTTTACTCACTTTTCTTGGCAACCACAGCTGAAGTATCTTCAGAGGTAGGTGAGTTCAGCATTTTCAAGCTACTTCCACAATGATAATGAAATTCACTACCTCATTGTCGCTTTATACTTTCAATATTCATATTTGTTTCAACTGCTCACATATTCAGTCTTATCATCTTGACTCCATTTTCTAGTCTTTCATTCACCATTTATTATCCATTTGTGGCTTATAGCTTGGCATCATTAATAAAAATTATATAGCTTTTGCACTTGGACTTGTCTTTTTTCATGAAGTTGCTGCCTCACTGCAACCTCAAGTACTTTGCGATCTTACTGTAATTTACTCCATTCAGTTTCCACAAAGTTGATTGCCATGGTTTGTTGTAGCAGTTCCTTAAACCTTTGCAATTTATATAATCATTTTATCACCCAAGGGTCTCATTCTGAACGTTTGCTTGTCAAAGACGAAATCCTAATGCCAGATAAAAGGATTATAACAATGCCAAGAACTCTGAAAGTTTCTTTAAAACCAGCTATGATTAATAATTAACAGACTCATGTATGCCAATCACCTTGAAGACATAAATGGTTGCAAATTTCCTGGTAGACTTCACGAAAAGTAAAGAATCAGACATGACATGAGAATCTAACCTAAGCATAAGTTTGCCATGGGAATTTAGGGTGGACAGCTCAGCTACAGCCACGTCCATACAAAAGCATGGGTGGCCTTAGTATCTCCTAAAGATATGACCCTAAGAAGGCCATTCGAATGCCTAGGCTTCGATGTTATGAACAACAAGGATGAACATGAGGCACTCTTAACAAGGTTGAGGCTCGCTCAGAGCGTAGAGGCCAAGGCACTAAACGTATAGGGACATTTGAAGCACAAGGAATAACCATGGAAAAAAGGATTTAAGTGCACATTGCCAATTATTTTTTATTTTATCAAACATTACCTTAATCTTTCACATTGCTAAATATTCTCTAGAATCATTATCCATTCGAAAAAGGTACATGAAGTAATGGAAGGAAAAATAAAGACACATTTAACAGTGAGATATGAAATACAATTCTGGATAAATTTATAAGCAAATCACAAATGATATTGAACCTATAGCAATTGTTTCATGACAAAAGTTCTGTAGTTTATTATCACCACATTAATTAACAACTCCTTTCAGTTCTTGTTAGAAAGACCCTACAACCATGTCTTAGGCATATTGAGGGAGAAAAGGGGCCGACTTATGTAAACACCATTACTCAACAGGAGAAACCAAGTTCCTTTTGTGGCTTTGGCCGGCCGGCTGAATTGAATTTAAAACTAATCCCTCAAGTTCCCAGGCTTTTCATGGCTTGACCTTCAACTTCAATTTCTCTCTTTACTCTAAACTTTTAATTTTATGAGTCTGAACTTCGTTATCAAATGCATTGACAACGGGAATTCCACATTGGCGTGCTGAGTAAAATTTCATTTCTTTCAACTTCTGCAAGCAGTTCTTTAAAGCCATCTCATTTCATAGCCTCTGGGTCAAGCTCATGCCCTCACTACCTACGGGCAAAGATCATTTTCCACTGTGTTGAAGGAAATATATATATATATATATATATATTTCATTTCTTTCAACTTTTGCAAGCAGTTCTTTAAAGCCATCTCATTTCATAGCCTTTGGGTCAAGCTCATGCCCTCACTACCTATGGGCAAAGATCATTGTCCACTGTGTTGAAGGAAATATATATATATATATATATATATATATATATATATTGCATTGACAACAGGAATTCCACATTTTGAGCTTTAGATTCCCCGTTGGCGTGCTGCTTAAAATTTCATTTCTTTCAATTTCTGCATGCAGTTTTTAAAAGCCATCCCATTTTCATAGCTTATGGGTCAAGCTCATGCCTCACCACCTACGGGCAAAGATCATTGTCCACTGTGTATATACACATTGGCGTGTTGCTTAAAATTTCATTTCTTTCAATTTCTGCATGCAGTTTTTTAAAAGCCATCTCATTTTCATAGCCTATGGGTCAAGCTCATGCCTCACCACCTACGGGCAAAGATCATTGTCCACTGTGTCTATACACATTGGCGTGTTGCTTAAAATTTCATTTCTTTCAATTTCTGCATGCAGTTTTTTAAAGCCATCTCATTTTCACCACCTACGGGCAAAGATCATTGTCCACTGTGTATATACACATTGGCGTGTTGCTTAAAATTTCATTTCTTTCAATTTCTGCATGCAGTTTTTTAAAAGCCATCTCATTTTCATAGCCTATGGGTCAAGCTCGTGCCCTCACTACCTACAGGCCAATTGTCTGCTTCTGCTGTTGGGTAGCGAGAAGAGTCAATAGATGACTTTTTTTTTTTCATTATTTGTTCCTAACTATGTGGAAAGTTGACCCAAAAAATTAAAACATATAATTTGGATTATTATGTATGCAAATAGAGGAATAGATGTCCTCTAATGAGATATACATGTGAAGTTCTATACAGATATATATATATATATTATATCTTTGATTGCCAAATTTTCTTCATGGAAATGAAGATGAAAATACATCTATAAAATGCAAGCAAGTTTTAATGGGCTTTTAAGTAGCTGTGATTAAAGGTTGCACGATCTTCTTTTTGCTGCTAATGGCTATACTTATCACTGTTGCCAATAGCTTCTTTTATTTAGTGAGAAAAAATGATGATCCTAAAACTACTTCGTGTATAAGGCATATTGAATGAGGAGATACAAATTTATGTATCCTCGGAGAAATAGAAATTACATTTTCATTTGAAAAATTGCATTTTTCTTTTAATTAACTTAGAAAACCCAGAAGATTTTGTCATTTGCCTCTTTGCTAGTCAAGCACGACCAAGCCTAATTGCAAACAGACCATATTCCCATGACATTGGTTTTTACTAGTTGGGCAATATGGTAGAGGAAATCACAAAGAGGACAAGACCATATGATCATCTTTTCTTCTTTTCATGGAAAATTTTGTCACGGTCACTCTCATTACTTGCAAGTCAACCACGGTAAGAGAGAGTCATCCTTCTACTACCAAAAATAATCCTTGATATTTTAAAATTTTTCACACGGAGAAAGCTAAGGTCATGATACTGTTATAGGTATAACATTAATGTGTAACATTATATTTATGCGTGGTACATACTACATGTATCTCTACTTTTATAAAGTGATTTTTACTCTTTAATATAAAATGTATGATAATTTCATCATGGTCCAATAGTAGGGATGACAATGGAATAGGTTTTTTTGAATACCTACCCATCCCTCCCCAAATAGGAAGAGATTGGGATAAAGATAAATGGGTTCAAGACAAGTTTGTGAAGTTTTAAAAACCAAGATGGGTTTGGGGCGAGTTTAGGTACAACTTTTTCCCACTCTACCCCACCCCAATTATATGTAATTCTAAATAAAAAAATTATTTTCGTTTTTTGTTTTTTTTCAAAATTTTTTAACATACATAAAATATTACTTTTCAAAATTATAAATATTTATAATATTTCTTTATTGATAGATAATATTTAAAATTTTTAAAATAAAAAATAAATGAGGCATATGGGGATTATTGGAATTTCCTATACCAATTCTACCCAACCCTATTTAATTTTATTATTTTATTTTTTTTAGCAAGGATGAGAATAGATATAAATAAATGGGATGAGATTTGGATGAGAGTGATCCATCT
Organism: Vitis vinifera; assembly: GCF_030704535.1. NCBI lineage: Eukaryota > Viridiplantae > Streptophyta > Magnoliopsida > Vitales > Vitaceae > Vitis > Vitis vinifera. The sequence continues at coordinate 23,405,704 of NC_081820.1, read as the reverse complement.
TGCTCCTTTACCATCCTTATCCAATGGTTTCTAGAAACTAATGTCTTATACTTTCTCATTTATTGCCCTCTTTAAATGTTTTTTTTTTTTTTTTTTTTTTTTTTTTTGTGGGGATGAGCCAAAATAGATATAAATAAATGGGATGAGGTTGGGATGGAGATAATCCATCCTGAACTCATCTCGTTGCCATCCCTATCCAATGTTTTCTAAAAACTAATGTCTTGTACTTTCTTATATATACATGTATTAACCATCATTTGTATGAAATGTTTTTTTAATTATTTATGCAATGAACTTATTCTAAAATTTTAAGATGAAGTTTGGTTCCTAAAACATGCTAATTAAATAAAAGAGAAAAATATAAGAGAAAATGATTTACATATATTTGAATAACATGAAAAATGATAAAAATAAAATACTAATAAGATTCTCCTTAAATAAAAATTATTTAGTTTGTAAAAATATCAAAGCCAGAGTGAACTCCAACCGACAAGTTATTGGAGACAAGATCGGCATTATATATTTAATAAAATATATAATTATGTCATCTTTAATAGTATTGGATTTTACTTAAAATTGCAGAACATGGAAATACTTTTCTAAACTTACATCATAGCAAGTGTAATTATGCCATTTCATGTATTTTCTTTTCCACGAAACCTATCCGTATACACAGCTAGTCCACACTCCACAGCTATCCTTTTTTAACACAATAAATTGACCTATCGACATCAGAAATTTTTAGAATAAGGCAACACTATAGTCTTGTCGGCCATGTCTCTAATGACTATAAATATTAGATAATCCTTGAAACCCTTCACATTGTGTGCTCTAAAATCATCTCGCCTAATGGAGTTGTACATGAGAGGTTTAGTGGTTCTCTTGCTCTATTTTCTTTTCACTACAATCACAAAGTTCGGTTTTTGTGCTGGGCATAGTCCAAAGGCTCTTTGCAGAGAAGAAGAAAGAGAAGCTCTTTAGAGCTTCAAAAGAGGCATTCATGATCCTTCAAATAGACTCTCTTCTTGGGTCAGTGAAGAGTGTTGTAATTGGGAAGGAGTTCGTTGTCACAACACAACAGGACATGTTCTCAAGCTCAACCTCCGACGGGATCTTTATCCAGATCATGGTTCTCTGGGTGGTGAGATAAGTAGTTCTTTGTTGGACTTGAAGCATCTTCGATACTTGGACTTGAGCTGTAATTACTTTGGGTTCCTTAATATTCCAAAATTCTTTGGTGCCCTCTCCAATTTAAGATATCTTAACCTCTCTAGTGCAGATTTTGGTGGTGTTATTCCTCATCAACTCGGAAATTTATCCAAGTTGCATTATCTTGACATTGGGAATTCTTATTTGAATGCTGAGGATCTTGAGTGGATTTTTGGTCTTACCTTCCTAGAGTTCCTTGACATGACAGGTGTGAACCTAAGCAAAGCATCAAATTGGTTACAGGTAATGAACAAGTTCCATTCTTTATCTGTGTTGCGCTTGTCGACGTGTGGGCTTCAAACTATTGACCCTCTCCCACATGTCAATTTTTCATCTCTAGTCATCCTTGACCTTTCAAATAATTATTTTATTTCTATATCATTTGATCGGTTTGCTAATCTTAATTCTCTTGTTACTCTTAATCTAGCATTTAACAATATTCAGGGCCCAATTCCATCAAGTCTTCGTAACATGACTTCTCTTAGATTCCTAGATCTTTCTTATAACTACTTCACTTCTCCTATTCCTGATTGGTTATATCATATAACTAGCCTTGAACACCTCGATCTTGGATCCCTCAATACTGAGTCTAACAATTTTCATGGTATCGTTCCAAATGATATTGGAAATCTCACTTCTATCACATATCTTGACCTATCATACAATGCTCTTGAAGTGGAAATTTTTAGATCTCTAGGAAATCTTTGTAGTTTCCAACTTTTGAATTTGTCATATAATAGGCCTAGAAAAAGTCTAGAGTTTTTAAGCTTGAGAAGAAATAAACTGTTAGGTTCTTTTCCAGATACTCTTGGAGAATGTAAAAGTTTAGAACATTTAGACCTGGGAATGAATCGGCTTTCGGGTTATTTTCCCAATGAACTTGGCCAATTCAAAAGTTTGTCCTCTCTTTCTATTGATAGAAACTCGTTTTCTGGTCATATTCCTATCTCATTAGGAGGAATTTCATCCTTGCGTTATCTACGAATTAGGGAAAACTTCTTCGAGGGTATTATATCTGAAAAGCACCTTGCCAATCTAACAAGTTTAGAAAAATTGGATGCATCTTCAAACTTGTTAACTTTGCAAGTCAGCTCCAACTGGACTCCTCCTTTTCAACTCAGAGCATTAGACTTGGGGTCTTGCCTTCTAGGGCCTCAATTTCCTGCATGGCTTCAAACACAGAAGCATTTGGAATATCTAAACATGTCCTATGCAGGAATCTCCGGTGTCATCCCAGCTTGGTTTTGGACTCGATTCCTTAGGACTGTAGATCTATCTCACAACCAAATCATTGGTAGTATTCCAAGTTTACATTCATCCTATATCTATCTCGGCTCAAACAATTTCACTGATCCACTGCCCCCAATCCCTTCTGATGTAGCACAACTAGACCTCTCCAATAATTTATTCCGTGGATCTCTTTCACCTATGTTGTGTCGGAGAACTAAAAAGGTAAATTTATTGGAGTATCTAGACATCTCAGGAAATCTTCTGTCAGGAGAACTTCCCAATTGTTGGATGTATTGGAGAGAATTGATGATGTTAAAATTGGGAAATAATAATCTGACGGGACATATACCTAGCTCCATGGGTTCTTTAATTTGGCTCGGTTCATTGCACTTGCGCAACAACCATCTCTCCGGAAATTTTCCACTTCCATTGAAAAATTGCTCTAGTCTAATGGTTCTAGACCTTAGTAAGAATGAATTCACTGGGACGATACCAGCATGGATGGGGAACTTCAATGGAAAGTTCATTGAAATATTTCCAGGGGATGGTGAGATTACATATACACCGGGTCTAACGGTTCTTGTCCTTCATTCAAATAAGTTCACTGGAAGTATTCCTCTTGAACTCTGCCACCTTGATTCCCTTCAAATCCTGGACTTGGGAAACAACAATCTCTCGGGAACCATTCCTAGATGCTTTGGTAATTTCAGCAGCATGACCAAACAATCAAATTCAAGTTCCCCCTTTCGTTTTCATAATGAAGATTTTATTTATGCGGGATCAATTGACACAGCAATACTGGTTATGAAAGGAGTAGAGTACGAGTACGACAATACACTTGGCCTCCTAGCTGGCATGGACCTCTCAAGCAATAAGTTATCTGGTGAGATCCCAGAAGAACTCACAGATCTCCATGGGTTGATATGTTAGATTTCTAAATCCATTATCACCCAAAACACAAAACAGGATATATGTATATCAAGCATTCATAAAACATTCCTTTGATCTTTTATCTTTGGATAGAGATCCAACCTGAATCCATATTTGACGTTTTGATGAAGACGGTATGAATCTTCTAAGACTGATGGAGGGCACCACCTCTGGATTCTCTCAGGCAATGGGAGCGGGAGAGAGAGCGGTTAAGTTCTTTTCAAAAGATGTGATGATAACAAAAGACACAAGCCAAAGCCCTTTTATACCCTCCTGCCTTAGGGACCATACCCATTGGTTATTGGGCCTCACGGGCCTTAGGCCCATCATCTAAAGCCCGTGATGGCATTGGGCTCTACACATTAGGTGGCCCATACTCAAGATTAAATCAGAAATTGCATGTTAAAAGATAGCTTAATCCTAGACAATGTTTAATATATTGTCGGTCCACATTTATTCTATCAATCTCCCACTTGGACCACATGTATATTACAAACAATGTTCATGATAGTACTTTATTGAGCTCATCTTTGCTATCTTATTCAAAATATCCTTAAACAATCCGGTCTACTAATTATGCTAACATAGGATTAAAGCGGCCTTCGTTAATCATAATTATAACTTGACCTATCATCAATCACAACATCAACAAAATTAGCAACATGGATCAAGTATGGATGTGTAGCATGGAAATTACATAAAATATGATCTTTAATATGTCTATTTCCAATTGGTCCTGTTTTATGACTAAAAGATAGTCAAATAACACTTTCAACACTTGATGCTAAACTGCTTCTGAAAGTCATCATTTCAATTCAGAGTGTTCAAATACAATAGTCTTTAAAATCAAGGTCTGTACAGATAACACAACATAATATCACATCAAGAGAATAAACACAAAATCAATATACAAACTCCCACTATTCCGACACATCATCAATGTGTACAACACCCATATGTGCGACGTGCTCATGATATACTTTGGGTGACAAACCCTTAGTGAGCGGATCAGCAATCATGGAGTTTGTGCTTATGTGTTCAATCGATACTTGAAGACTCTGAACTCTCTCTTTCACAACCAAGAACTTGATGTCAATGTGTTTGGACTTTGACGAACTTCGGTTGTTCTTAGAATATAATTCTGCGGCCTTATTATCACAGTTGATTCTCAATGGTTTCTCAATCCCATCAACTATTCGTAACTGAGTGACAAAATTCCGCAGCCATATCCCATGGTTTGATGCTTCGTAACAGGCTATGAATTCTGCCTCCATGGTGGAAGAAGCAACAAGTGTTTGTTTAACACTTTTCCATGAAACTGCTCCTCCAGCTAACATGAAGATGTAGCCTGAAGTGGATCTCCTACTATCAAGACATCCCGCGAAATCGGAATCCGAATATCCCACGATCTCTAAGTGACTTGATCTACGGTATGTGAGCATGTAATCTTTAGTTCTTTGTAAATACCGCATAACCCGTTTTGCCTTTTTCCAATGATCCACACCTGGGTTACTTAAATATCTGCCTAACATTCCAACAATGTACGCAATATCCGGACGCGTACAAACTTGTGCATACATGAGACTTCCTACTGCCGAGGCATAGGGAAATCTCTCCATATCTTTCTTCTCAAGTTCATTTTTCGGACATTGGTGCAAACTAAACTTATCGCCTTTTGCTACAGGCGTGTCTCCTGGTGCACAATTGCTCATGCCAAATCTACTCAACACCTTATCGATGTAGGCCTTTTGTGATAACCCAAGTATACCTCTTGAACGATCCCTATGGATCTGTATACCCAGCACAAAAGATGCATTACCAAGATCCTTCATGTCAAATTTACTAGACAGAAATCGCTTGGTTTCATGCAAAAGTCCCACATCACTGCTTGCAAGTAGAATATCATCAACATATAACACCAAGATAATGAATTTGCTCCCACTGAACTTAAGGTATATGCATTGATCAACAGTGTTCTCTTTAAAACCAAATGAAGTAATCACTTGATCAAACTTTCGGTACCATTGTCGGGATGCTTGCTTTAAACCATATATGGACCTTTTTAATCTGCATACAAGTTGCTTTGAATCATTAGACTCAAAGTTCTCCGGTTGCACCATGTATATTGTCTCATCAATGTTGCCATTAAGAAATGTAGTTTTAACGTCCATTTGATGTAGCTCTAAATCATAATGAGCTACAAGTGCCATGATGATTCTAAAGGAGTCCTTTGATGAAACTGGTGAAAATGTCTCCTTATAATCAATGCCTTCCTTTTGAGTGAAACCTTTTGCAACTAGGCGTGCCTTATACCTAACAATATTGCCTTTTGAATCCCGCTTGGTTTTAAAAATCCATTTACAACTAATCGGTTTTACACCTTTAGGCAACTCTACTAGGTCCCAAACACCATTGTCTTTCATTGATTTCATCTCATCTTTCATGGCTTCTATCCACTTTTCAGAATTAGAACTTTGTTTGACTTGACTTACTGAAATTGGATCGTCTTCCAGACCCATGTCAAACTCATGTTCTTGGAGATATACAACATAATAATCTGAAATTGTACTTCTCCTTTCTCTAGTGGATCTCCTTAGTGGCACTTGTACTTGAGGTTCTTGAGGTTGTTGAGTTACCTCTTGATGAACTTGAATTGGTTCCATAACTTGAGCAGGAGGAATCTCAGGTGTGTCTTGAATCCCTGTTATCGACTGTACATTCTGAATAGTGTCATTAAACATAATATGACCATGTCCAGTCGTAATAATAGGAATATTAACAAATTCCTCTTCAAAGACCACTTTTCTGAATGGCTCTCTCCCACTTAACACAACATCCTCAATGAACTTAGCATTGCCCGTTTCAAAGAAGGATCTAGTTGAGGGATCATAAAATTTGAAACCTCTTGACCTTTCAGAATACCCTACAAAGTAGCAGCTCACTGTTCTGGAGTCCAATTTCTTTTCATTTGGCTTGTAAGGCCTAGCTTCAGCTGGACAACCCCAGACATGCAAGTGCCTAATACTAGGTTTCTTGCTAGTCCATAACTCATATGGGGTTTTGGCTACTGCTTTGCTTGGTACTCTATTCAAAATATAAACTGCAGTTTTAATGGCTTCGCCCCAAAGTGATTCTGGTAAGGTGGAATGACTGATCATACTTCTTACCATATCCTTAAGAGTACGGTTTCGCCTCTTTGCTACACCATTTTGGCTCGGAGTCCCTGGCATGGTGTACTGAGGAACGATACCACACTCCATCAAATATTTGGCGAATGGACCTGGACGTTGTTCACCTGATCCGTCATATCTACCATAGTATTCACCTCCACGGTCAGATCTGACGACCTTTATTTTCTTGCTTAGTTGGTTCTCAACTTCAGCTTTGAAATTCTTGAACACATCCAATGACTGAGACTTTTCATTAATCAAATAAAGATAGCCATAACGCGAGTAATCGTCAATGAAAGTGATAAAATATTGTTGTCCATTCCATGAAGGAGTAGGAAATGGACCACAAATGTCTGTATGTATCAATTCCAAGACGTCACTGCACCTATTGGCATTCTTTTTCTTCATATTTGTTTGTTTTCCTTTAATGCACTCTATACAGACTTGAAAGTCTGAGAAATCAAGTGGATCGAGAATTCCATCTGACACAAGTCTTTGTATTCGTTGATTTGAAATATGACCCAAACGCCTGTGCCATAACATTGATGAATTCTCATTCATTAATTTTCGCTTAATGCCATAATTACTTGAATGCAAGGTTTCATTTCCATTAGTGGCCTTTATGTTCAATTTATATAGTTTGTCTGTTAGACTACCTGTACCAATAATATTTGAATTTAGATAAAGACTAACCATTCCATTTCCAAATGAACAACAATATCCAAATTTGTCCAAACATGAAACAGAAATTAAATTCCGTCTAAACGACGGTACTACAAAAGTCTCTTCCAAATCCAATGTACATTCAAAGTCTAACTGTAATCTGAAAAGACCAATAGCCTTGACTGCAGCCTTGTTGCCATTTCCCACATAGATGTATCTTTCACCATCAGTTGGCATTCGGCTCCTTAGACAACCCTGCATAGTGACACTTATGTGAGTAGTTGCACCCGTATCTATCCACCAAGTGTCAGTAGGCACTACAGCTAAATTAATTTCTGAACAAACAAAGTTGAGAAGTGTACCTTTCTTTTCACGCCAAGCAGCGTATTTGGTACATGTCTTCTTCATATGACCAGCCTTCTTGCAAAAGAAACAAGTGATCTCCTTATCTTGTTTCTTTTGCTCCTTTTGCTTTGATGTCCCAGAAACTGCAGTTTGTTTTCCTTTATTGTCCCTCTTTCTTTTCTTGTTGGTACCAAATCCCTGAGATGTGGAAGCCAAGTAAGCATTTTCTATCTTTTCTTGCTTCAATCTCTCTTCCTCTTGCACACATTGAGCAATAAGCTCATTCAAAGTCCATTTTTCCTTTTGTGTATTGTAACTGATTTTGAATGGACTGAATTGTGTAGGCAGAGAGATCAAGACTAAGTGCACGAGTATGTCTTCCGACAACTCTAACTTTAGTGCCTTGAGTCTCGTCACAAGATTAGACATTTCCATAATGTACTCCCTGATATTCTCTTTCCCTTTATACCGCATAGAGACAAGCTTACTAAGAATAGTGCTTGTCTCAACCTTTTCGTTTGCAGCGAATCGGTTTGCTATCTGGTCCAAGAATGCCTTGGCTTGGGTTTCCTCAGGTATTGCACCCCTTATTGCTTCTGGAATTGAGTGCTTCATAATCATTAGACTCATGCGATTGGATCGTTCCCATTTTTCCATAGTAGACCTTTGCTCAGCAGTGCTGGCACTAGTAAGATCTGATGGGCGATCCTCCCTTAATGCAAAGTCTAAATCCATGCACCCGAGCACAATTATAACGTGCTCTTTCCATTTCTTGAAATTTGTGCCGTTAAGCACAGGAATGTTATTAACATTTGCAGATATAGAAGATGCTGAATTCATAATAATAAAGCTCACAATTAGTCACATAAGCATCATACATACATGAATAAATAACATCATATAAAATACCTAGCACAAACATTAATATTCAGTCTTTGGACAAAAATATTAATTTGTAATTGGTATCTTTATACAAAATTAATTCATAAATATTGACAATAAAATCGAAAACAATATGTTTGTCTTTGGACTAACATATCAAATGCAAGGTAAACATTATATGTCATATATTTATGATTTCTTTATCTATGACTATATTAAAATAATCTTCCTTTGGGCCGATTATTTTAAATAACAATAACATGTTTACATATTATAAAATAAATAAATTATATAATATAAGTTACTTTGGCAACTGACATACACAATTCATTTATTTTAAAATATAAAACACAAATTTAGCAAAATATAATTTAATTAAAATTATTTATTTATGTATTTATGCATAAACCCATAGATATCAATTGATGCATAGTAGCATGTATATATATATATATATTCACTTTTGTTTTTGTTTATTTACTTCAGCCCAAACAAAAATAAATAAATAATCATTGCAATTAAGGGCACTGATGCCCACAGTAGCAAAAAAAATTCTCAAACATGTAAGGGCATTATATATTTATATATATATATATATATATATATATATATAATATTATTATACTATGCCACAAAATGGGATACATCCAAGACCTTTTATTATTATTAAACCGTTCCATAAAATGGATGCATATGGGATCCTTTTATTATTAATAAACTGTGCCACAAAATGGGATGCATCTGAGAAGTGATATTTGCAGGAACCCTGCAGCGACTCACCAAAGGCGCACCAGTGGCGCACCAAAGGTGCACCAGTGCGCACCAACAGCCACCAGCGCGCCTGAACGGCGCACCAGTGGCCCGCACCTGCGCGCCTGAACGACGCACCAGTGGCCCGCACCTGCGCGCCTGAACAGCGTACCACCAGCGCGCCTGAACGGCGCTCCAGCACCCTTCCATGGCGCTCCAGCGCCCTTCAATGGTGCTCCAGCGCACCATCAATGGCACTGATGCGCGCTCCGATGCCTCTGGGAGGGCACCCTAATGGTGCCTAAAGGCGCTGCAGTGGTGCGCCTGAACAGCGCCAAGACAGGCGCTTGCAATGGCGTCTTCCATTCCCCGACACCACGCAGAGAATGATGTCGCAGTGACCGCCACCAAATCGCGCCTGAACGGCGCCTCCAAATTTTTTTTTTTTTTTTTTAATTCCCAACGAGAAAAGGAAAATCTAGAATGTGGGTTTTGGTGAAAATGGAACCGGGCTCTGATACCAATTGTTAGATTTCTAAATCCATTATCACCCAAAACACAAAACATGATATATGTATATCAAGCATTCATAAAACATTCCTTTGATCTTTTATCTTTGGATAGAGATCCAACCTGAATCCATATTTGACGTTTTGATGAAGACGGTATGAATCTTCTAAGACTGATGGAGGGCACCACCTCTGGATTCTCTCAGGCAATGGGAGCGGGAGAGAGAGCGGTTAAGTTCTTTTCAAAAGATGTGATGATAACAAAAGACACAAGTCAAAGCCCTTTTATACCCTCCTGCCTTAGGGACCATACCCATTGGTTATTGGGCCTCACGGGCCTTAGGCCCATCATCTAAAGCCCGTGATGGCATTGGGCTCTACACATTAGGTGGCCCATACTCAAGATTAAATCAGAAATTGCATGTTAAAAGATAGCTTAATCCTAGACAATGTTTAATATATTGTCGGTCCACATTTATTCTATCATGATATTCTTGAACCTGTCTAATAACCATCTCCAAGGGAAGATTCCTGTGAAGATTGGGGTCATGACATCACTGGAGTCTCTTGATCTCTCCATGAATAGACTCTCTGGTGTTATTCCTCAAGGCATGGCAAATATGTCATTTTTGAGCAGTTTAAATTTGTCATACAACAACTTGTCTGGCAAAATTCCATCAGGCACCCAGATCCAAGGCTTTAGTCCCCTCAGTTTCATTGGCAACCCGGAGCTTTGTGGAGCTCCACTGACTGATGGTTGTGGTGAAGATGGTAAACCAAAAGGTCCAATTCCGGACAATGATGATGAAGAGGACAATGGATGGATTGATATGAAATGGTTCTATTTGGGTATGCCATGGGGTTTCGTGGTTGGCTTTTGGACCATTTTGGCTCCATTAGCATTCAACAGAGCTTGGAGATACGCTTATTTTCGGTTGCTGGATGACGTGAAGTACAAACTACTCGGATGGTGTTTGTAATTGTAAATAAATTTGGCAACCTTGTTTTCCATGCATGATAAATCGCACTTGTATGAGTTTCTTCCATCCATGTTTTTTTTAATCATCCGAAGTTTGAATTTATCAGTTCAAATGATGTCCTTTTGCTCATCCTGATTTCTTTCTTCCCCCGGTGAAACGAGTTTCAAGTGCCTCATCAGTTATCAATTATCAATAACTTTTATATGTATGTAAAAAAGCTGATAATGAAATAGGCAACCACCCAGTGATTGCAACCAGAGATGACGACAGCATCAAAGTAGGAAATAACATGCACTAAACAAGACGACCCAGGATTAAAGCATACATGAAACATCATCTTTCAATTTCTTAAGATTGTGATTGGGTTACCTAACCCTAGACATCCTAAAACAATTGCAATTTTTCTAATTTTACTCTTATCTAAATTTGGCCCAGCAGTGTATCAGAACGGGCCAAATTATTAGTGCTTTTATTTATAAATTAATCCTAGTGGATGCATGCTTTGAGGAGTAGGGAAACAATATATAATAATGCTTATTAGCTTGTGAGAGAGCTTAGAGCTCATATTAATGTCAAAAGTGGATACTTCTGAGGGAAAGTGAAAACAATACTTAAAAATTCTTGGGTCACAAGAGTTCCAATGATTTTAAAATTTGCAATATAACAAGATGACAGAACATTTTTTAAAGCTTGTTTTAGAGAGTATGTTCGTGTTTAACAACTATTTTTTAAAATAATTTTTTATTTTCTATAATAAAAAATTAAAAAAAAAAAACATGTTTGACAACAATAAAATATAAAATACATTTTTTATCTTAAAATAGAAAGTAAATTGTTTTCAAATAATATATTTTAATTATTTTCACTTATTTTCTTAAAACTGTTTTAAAAAATAATTATATAAATATTAAAAATGATTAAAATAAAGCATTATACATAAACGTTATTTTTAAAACAAATTTAAAAATATAGAAAATAAATAAAAAATATTATAAATTTTCAAACAAACTTTTTATTTAATAAAACATTAAACAACGCTTTTTCAAAAACTATTCTCCAAAACTGTTTTTCAAAAACACTTTTCAAATCAAACCTAAAATTCTATGCTTTAAGCTTTTTTTTTTTTTTGCTTATTCTTCATAAGAGTAATATATATTCATATGCAATGCTAAAGTTAATTAAGTTTATCTCCAATAAAGTTAATTACTTATGTAATAAAATTTATTTTAAAACTTTAATATTATGTTTGGTTCTAAAAAATACTAATATACGTAGACCCTAAAATTTCTTATTTTATTTTTATATTTTTTATCCTAATTTTGTCCTTAGATTTTAAATCTCGATTATCTATGATATTGTTTGACCCACTTACACCCTTTAATTCTTAGCTTTTATTATTATTTTTAATGGTTTTATTTCTATTATTATTATTATTATATTATTATTATTATTATTATTATTATTATTATTATTATATTTTTATTTTTATTTTACTTATTTATTTTTTATTTTCTCTCACGTCTCTCCTCTCTCCTCCTCTTTCTCTTTCTCTTCATCCTTCCCCCTCCACCCACTCCCCTTACCCATTTCCTTCCCCTGCACATCTAATCCCCATACCCCCCTCCAAGCTTTTTTTGGTTTTTGTTTTTTATCATCTTTCTTGACTCTCCTCTCTTTCATTATTTGAGGGTTTTGTTTTGTTTGTTTTTTTTTTTTTTTTTTTTTGCTGCTCCCCCCATTCCCAAGGCAAGGTAGCCGGCTCCCCATTTGGACTCTTTTCTTCATCTTCTTTTTGGCATCACTCCACTCACAGCCCAACTCCCACACGCGGTGGCCAGCCCTTTTTTTTTTTTCATTTTTTTCTCCCTCTCGAATTCCTCTTCTTCCAGCACACTACCCATCCTCCCATTTCTTTTTTTCATTTTCTTCATTTTCTTTTTTTTTTTCCAAAAAAAAAAAACATCAACCTCTCCCGTCGCCGATGAGCCACTTCCGGTCGGCGACTTCCTTCTTCCCTCTCTCATTCTTCCATTTCCTCAACTTTCTCTCACTTTCTCATCTTTTCAAAATTTGAAATTGTGTAAATTGATTTTAATAGTGATTGTTTTTAAAATTGGGCTTGTGTTTATTTGTGGGGCTTATGTTTGGGATTTAAGATTTGGATATGGGCTTATGCATTTATGTTTGTGGGTCATATATTTAGGCTTTGAGATTTGGGTATGCATATTATTTATCTTATTTGGAGTTGAGCCTATTACTTATTAATTATTTATTTAGGCTTATTGTATTGGGATTGAGACATTATTTCCTTTGACCATATGTATTATTAATGTAGGTTTGTTAATTGATATGAATTTTGGATCCACAGTATGGATGAAATTTGTTGGATGATTTGAATATTTGATATGGGTTTGGCCGATTTGAACTATTTAATTTGGACATAGGACAATTGTGATGTCTATTAAATTAGGTTTAGATTATGAGATATTAAATTTAGGCCTAATTAAATTTATTTTGTCTTGTCTAATTGTGTTGTATTTTGGCTATTAATTTGAAAATTTTGAATTATGGCATATGACATGTGAGATATGTTGAGTTAAATTTGCAAATTTTGGCCCATTTTAATTGATGAAATTTGTTGGACTACTTTGAAATTTGAATTTGGGCTATTTTTGTTTTTGCATGGGCCCATTTTGCAATCTTGTTGGCTGAGTACGAATTTATGACACGTGGAACACGAAATTTCATGGAAAAAAGTGAGAATAAAAAAGTTAGAAGATATTGAACTTATTGTAAGCTTATTTGGGTATATGTTTTATTTCCCACTACTATTTAGTTTTATTTTTATTAGTTTTTGTAAATATTTGTTTGTATATATTTATTGAGTGTGTACATAATTGAATATCGAACATATTAGAAATTTTGTTTAAATAAGAAGAATAATTCAATAAACATGATTTAATAAAATAATAATTTAAAAATATTCTTCTTAATAAAATAAAGTTTTTTATTAATAAAAATTAGAAAAATCCAAAAAAAATGTTTTTAAGAATAATTGTCCAAAAATTTATTTGTTTAATAAAAATTATCCAAAAATTATTTTGTAAATAAAGTTGTCCCAAAAATTAATTTTTATTTAAAAATTATTTTGCAAATAAAGTTATATTTTTTTAATAATTTGTATAAGTTGCTTTTCTTAAATGAAAACAAATTGAAATATTTTTGTAAATAAAATTGTAAAAATTCATTATTTTCTAGTAAAAGTGAGTAAAAATAATTTTTGTACACAAATTGAAATTTTGTAATAAATTCTTTTGATACAATAAGTGTAAATAACTTTTCTGAAAATTGAATACAAATGAAATTGAGAAAATAAATTGACTCTTTTTTTTTGTAAATAAATAAATTGAAATCATTCATTTAAAATTGTTTTTAATAAAATCCTTTGAAATTTTCAGAAAACTAATTTTTTCAAATATTTTTTAATTAGTTCAATAAATCAATTTGCATAATTCTACTATCATTTATTTTGTACATTCTTATAATTTTATTTTATTATCACTTATGTGTATATTGATTTATGTTATTAACTTTGGTATCCATGATTAATTAGTTAATTGTCACAATTCCTTCAATTCATTTAGTAGAGACCGTACGTATACAGGCTTACAGGGGTGCTATGGTCTTTCACCATACCTTCCCGATAAGTAACTTGACCCTTGAACTTGTCTCTATTCTTGTAGATCGTCTTTTTCAAATAAGGAGTCACATTTAGGGTTTTCTTTCTTATTTTATTTTCCCTTTTAAAATAAAACAAAAATAAGTAGCAACTTCAAATCTTTTTCTAAAAAATCATGTTTTTTAATAAATAAAAACTGAGTCATTCCGTCATGCCGTAGAGTGAGAACGCATATGAAAAATACGGGGTCCACAATATATATATATATTTGGATAGCAAGGAAAATGATAAAAATAAACAAATACTAATTGACAATCTAAAAGGCGTGGAAGAATGCCTATTCCACCTCTTGGATAACATGAAATGCAAACTTTTTGGTTGTTGTTAGTATGTAGAGTAGCATTTGTGTTTCTTGAATGCAAATTTAAGCGTCTTTTTGGCTGTGGACTCTTCACACACGGCTAACCATTCATTGAACTTTCATGTGTGCTCCTTTTGGTTGCCAAGAAAAACTAGTCTAATAGGACAAAAGAGTGCTGGGAAACTGGCGTTCATCATGGTAACTTCAAGGAAAGTCCAGATCAACCCTTAAGAATGAACTGTGCGTTAGGCAAGTAGTATATTGAGGGGAAGATCTGTCATCTTGCTCTTGGATTTATTGACCTATGTAAAAAAGGGAGACGATTATGTGTTAGAAAATTGAGTTTGAGACACAATGTACTTTTTCATAGTTTCTTCAACATATATCAGCATACAATAAATAGAAAAATCCATTTTTCATATTTAAATAAAAATCTTTTATTTATAAATTTTAAATATTTTAATTATGAACATTGTTAAACATAAGAGAAATTTCAATTTTTTAAATAAAAAATATTGGAATATATATACATATATTTCATATTATTATTATTATTTATTTTTTAAATTAAATATAAACATAAAATAATATAACACATCACATTGGATATAATGCCTTAAAATATCATATTTATAAAATATGTATATCGAAGATAATGTATTCCATTAAAAATCATATCTTATGATATGTATTTCCTATCTAATGGGATATGATATACATATCTTATCTTTTCATATTCCGCTAACCAATATAGATAAAGAAAATTTTATTCGTAAAATCAATTCAAAACTGTTTTTAAAATTATTATGAAAAACCATTGTTTGAAAACATTGTTAAACAGATCCATAGTTGTTGGTTTTCTATAAATACCACAAGAAATAGGTATGTTGGCTCCTGAATAATGAAAGGACAAGCAATAATCCACAAACATTAGACAAAATTCATCATTTCAATTAAATAGCAAAACAGTATCAAAGGCTACAGGACTTACAGGGGATTGTTCTACCAAACCAAAGTCATAAATGGGAAGAATACCTAGGACATACATCAGAATACTTTATAGAAGCCTCTAGAAGAAATTAATTATGACAGCATATTGACCACCTGCAACACTTAAAAGTCACGATAACCCATCGAGTTAATTCATGTCTACAATGAAAAAAAATGTAAGCATGCATTTTAATAAAATCAAAAAGCTGCTTATAGCAAAATCTTTCCATCCATTAAGTTACATTGAGAAAACCATCTTCTCCAAAACATGTACAATCATATACATTCTAATCAAAATGGTTAAAACACAATATAAATATCTAGGTTACAATTGATTAAATAAACCTCCACACCATCCTTCCTTCCCCAAAATAGATGGTCAGTGCTTGCAGTTTACAATATAAGACTGCCCAGGTGCTGAATTTAATAATAAAACTTAAGTGGGAAATAATATAAACCCACGAAAGGTGTCAATCCCTTTTCAATGTGGGATTACCACCTTTTGCTTTTTACTCAGACCACCCACTCACACACTCTTCCAACATGGACGACTTATGAGAATATGAGGACGTCATAGGATCAATTTCTAGTCTTATCCGCCACCACCATCACCTTTTTCTAATGCAAAAGCTTTGATTAACAATGATCGGCATAGAAGTGAAATAAACCAAAAATGATATTTTTATTTCTCAATAAGGCCATGCAAAAGAAATTATCAAGAAAATTAGCATGAATATGTATCATCTGGTGAACACACCAATTGAATGTGGAGTTAAATCATCAAGATATGAAGAAAGAGAAAATGTGAATCCAACATAACACAGAAGTTTAGTTGGAAGTCTACAATATTTAACTTGCTCAAGACTAGACATTTTTTTTTAGTTAGACATATTAGTCATTTTATGGAAGCACCAACGATGACTCACGAGAAAACTACCAAGTGAATTCTTCATTGCATCAAAGGTACACTTGATCATGATTTATATTATTCACCTTCTCACAATTTTAAACTTGTTGGATATAGTGATAGTGATTGGGGTGATGACATAAAATTTTGAAAGAGTACTACTAGCTTTGCTTTCTCATGGAAGATGTCACATTTATTTGGTCCTCAAAGAAGCAACCTATTGTGACACTTTAAACTTGTGAAATGGAATTTGCTTTGGCAACATCATGTGTATGTCATGCAATTTGGCTCAAAAATTTGTTGAAGGAGCTTAATTTTCCACAAAAAGAACCAACAAAAATCTATGTGGACAACAAATCAATTATTGCATTTTTATAAAATCCAATTTTCCATAATTGAAGCAAGCATATCAATAGAAGATATCATTATATTAGAGTGTATTACGAAGAATGAGGAGCAATTAAAATTTGTAAAATTTCAAGGTCAAATTGTAGATATTTTTACCAAGTCTCAAGTTTGAAGATTTTAGAAAGTTAAGGATGCTTATTATAGTCACAAATCAAGTTTAAAGGGCCATATTAGAAAGTTAACCTTAATTTAGAAACTTTCTAAATATTATAATTAATAAAACTCTAGTAATAGTTAAGCGGGAAATAATATAAACCCACAAAAGGTGTCAATCCCTTTTCAATGTGGGATTACTGTTGGGATTTTTTTCTCCTGCATCTTTGGTAATAAACCGAAGACGTGATTCGGAATGTGGTCCACAACATTCCATCAATTTAAGAACGAGGATTCATGCTCAAAATCACGTTTGCATCACTACCCTATGTTCTGTGCACGCTCCAGGTAGACTCGGTGATGGAGAGAGTCTCTAAAACGAGGCAGAACACTAATGGGTAAGGTTCCCTAAGCCCGCAATCTCTTTCAGTTTTTCAAAACACCATCTAAGTAGAGGTTGTGAAGGTTTAGAAGCACCTGAAACCCGAAAATAGCAAAACACATTTTAACCTGTAGAATGGCAATGGCGGGAGGTATGTTTTCTGATCTGTCTATAATTCCGTTTATGATCTAATTGTTATTTAATGGTTTTTATAGCATGTTTAGATTATTTATTATTGTCTAGCAGTTGGTATCAGAGCCTTGTATGTCTTTGCCTTGTTCATTTTACAATCTGCATTTTTCAATCAAGTGAGTTTTGGTATTTTGGAGTTTTTGGTTTTAGAAGTTTTTTATGAAAAATATTGTTAGAAATCATTAGGAGATGAGATTTCTAACATTTCGGTGTTTTAAATCATCATTTTGGTGTCTGGAAACCGTCGGGTTTCATTTCGGGTTGCAGATGGGTCAAACAAACCCGACTGAAGGTAGGAGACGACTACAGGGGCTTATCATTTTGACTGTCAGTAAGACTTAAATAGGTAAACAAGTAATCAGAAAAGGGGCAGTAGCCCAATTGGTCATAGCCTTGTCCTCATTCATTCATTGCACAGGTTTGACTCCTTGGTAGCAACCTATAAATTTATTTATTTTTGTAAATGGGGGGGTTGGTTTATAATGTGACACGGTTTTCCGTGTCCCTAGCCAAAGATCTGGAATTAGTGAATTGTAATAAAAAAATAAATCATAAAATATAGTGTTTTTAAAATATGTTAATTTATGGATATTTTATGTGCTAGATTATTTATTTTTGCTAGTTGAATGCATATTTTTATTTTTAATGGTTTATTATGCATACAACATTAAATTAAATAATTTGCACATTAAATTTACTCTTAAAGGCTCTTTATGGATTTAATTTTAGATATTAATGTGCTTATAATTTATACAATTTTAGAAATTTTGCACATTGATATTGAGTTTTGTGTAAAAATTGCTTATGGTTTCATGCAATTTAGATAAGTTTTCTTGTGAATTAATTAAATGTCAAGTGATCCATATAATTTTAATTAATTAAGGAGTAGTCAAAGCATCTTTAATTATGCAAAATTATATATTAAGTGTTTTGGGATCACATATAGGAAAATGACATTATGGGTAATTAATTATATTTGATATAATAAAATTTTATCCCACATGAATTTTTTTATTATATTTGTATAATTAATTAGGATTGAATATCAAATTATATTTCTTAATTACCCACAGGAATTAGGAAATGGAACATAATTTGATAGTTTTATCATAAGGTTTTACATGGATCTAATTGAATTAGAACTTTAGCCCACAAGCAAGTTTTATGTCACTAGATTCATAATTTTTTAACATGAGTTGATTGGTAAAACATGATATTTGTTTATTAGTCTCAAATTTGAATTATAAGCATGTATGTTTAATTTTTGTGCAATCATGCAACCTGCGAATTTCTCTAATATAAAATGTGACATTCCCGAATTGAAAAGTGATAACTATAAGGTTTGGAAGGAGAGAATTCTCCTTCATTTAGGGTGCATGGACATTGATTATGCTATCAGGAAAGACAAACCAACCATTACGGACACCAGCACTACAATAGAAAAGGCTCTTCATGAACAATGGGAGCGGACAAATCGCCTTAGTCCTATGTTCATAAAGACCAAAATCTCTTATGGTATTCGTGGTTCTGTCGATCAGCATGACAATGTCAAGGCATTACTGAAGGCTATTGATGAGCAATTTGTGACTTCAAATTAGGCACTTGCCAGCACCCTAATAATGAAGTTTTCATCCTTAAGGCTCACCGATGTGAGTGGTGTGCGAGAGCACATAATGCAAATGAGGGATATTGTTGCACAATTGAAGACACTTGAGGTTGAAATGTCTGACTCATTCCTTGTGCACTTCATTTTAAACACTCTTCTACAACAATATGGACCCTTCAAAATCTCCTACAACACACACAAAGATAAGTGGTCAATTAATGAGCTTCTGACCATGTGTGTTCAAGAGGAGGGAATGTTGAAAATGGAATTGGGTGAGGGTGCATTAATGGAAATGGAAGAAAATGATCAGAATCAGGCCAAAAAGAAAGGGAAAGGTAGAATACCGCCCTAAGGTGGAATCAAGAAGGTCAATAGGTGATTCTTCTGCAAGAAGAAGGGGCACATGAAAAAGGGTTGCACCAAATTCCAGAAATGGCTTGAGAAGAAAGGTAAACCAATCTCATTTGTTTGTTATGAATCTAATATGGTTGATGTTATTTATAACACATGGTGGATTGATTCTGGTTCTACAATCCATGTTTCGAATACCTTGCAGGGTATGCGAAACCTAAGGAAGCCAATGCCAAGTGAGCAATGCTTTTATTCAGGAAACAAGATGCGTTCACATGTGGAGGTTGTTGGAACATGCAGTTTAGTTTTAAGTAGTGGTTTTAATTTAAATTTAGAAAAGACATTTTATGTTCCAAGTTTCTCTAGGAATTTGATTTCAATTTCAAGAATTGTACCTTTAGTTTATTCTTTTAGTTTTTATGAGACATCTTTCAATTTGTTTTATAAATCTAATCTTGTTGGAAATGGTACATTGTCTAATGGTCTTTTCTCTATTAATTTGCAAAACGATACCACTAATAACACTATGGATGTTCACATTGGTACAAAATGATGTGTTATGAATGAAGATTCCTCTATGTTGTGGCATCGGAGATTGGGACATATCTCCATACAGAGAATTAAGAAATTAGTAAATGATGGAGTACTTAGTACTTTAGATTTTACTGATTTTCACACTTGTGTGGACTGCATTAAGGGAAAGCAGACCAACAAGTCTAAGAAGGGTGCCAAGAGGAGCACAAACATATTAGAGATCATACATTCAGATATTTGTTGTTCAGACATGGACGCGTATGGTCCGAAATACTTCATTTCCTTCATAGACGATTACTCACGATACATGTATATCTACTTACTTCATAACAAGAATGAAGCATTGGGTGCCTTTAAAGTTTTTAAGGCTGAAGTAGAGAAACAATGCAGAAAGCAAATAAAGATTGTGAGAACAGATAGAGGTGGAGAATATTATGGTAGATACACTGATGATGGACAAACACTTGGTCCTTTTGCAAAGTTTCTTCAAGAGCATGGGATAGTTGTTCAATACACCATGCCTGGTTCCCCAGACCAGAATGGTGTGGTTGAAAGAAGAAATCGAACATTAATGGACATGGTTAAGAGTATGCGTAGCAACTCCAAGCTTCCTGAATCCTTGTGGACTGAAGCTCTTAAAATGGCAGTGTATATATTGAACCGAGTTCCAACAAAGGTTGTCCCAAGACACCATTTGAATTATGGAAAGGTTGGAAACCGAGTTTGCGACATATAGGCGTTTGGGGATGCCCGTCTGAAGTAAGAGTTTACAACTCACAAGAAAAGAAACTAGACCCAAGGACCATTAGTGCGTATTTCATTGGATATGTCGAAAGGTCTCAAAGGTATATATTCTACTGTCCATCTCACAGCACTAGAATTGTGGAGTCAAGAAATGCTAAGTTTCTTGAGAATGACTTGATTAGTGGGAGTGATTGATTTCAGAACATTGTTTCTGAAAAAGATCATATTGATGTTCAACCATCCACTTCAAGTGATAGATTGATTGTCATTCACAACGCCCCTCAAGTTCAATAGGATATAGACAACCACTCATTGAAGTTCCACAAATTGCTAATGACAATCTAGTAGATCAAGTTGTTCAAGATTCGCTGGAAATTGTTGAACCCGTTGAGCAACATGATCCTCAGGAAAATGTTGATTCAACATTAAGGAGATCTACAAGAGTGAGAAAACCAGCAATACCTAGTGATTATGTTGTGTATCTGCAAGAATTGGACTATGACATTAGAGCCGAAAATGATCCTGAAACGTTTTCACAATCCATAAGTTGCAAAGAGTCTAATTTATGGTATGATGCTATGAAAAATGAGATGAATTCTATGGCATCTAATGGAGTTTGGAATCTTGTTGAGTTGCCTGATGGTGCAAAATCCATTGGATGTAAATGGGTCTTCAAGACAAAGAAAGATTCATTGGGCAACATTGAAATATATAAAGCAAGACTCGTTGCTAAAAGATTCACTCAAAAGGAAGGAATTGACTACCAGGAGACTTTTTCTCTTGTATCTAAGAAAGATTCTCTTTGTGTCATTATGACATTAGTTGCACATTTTGACTTAGAGTTGCAACAAAGGGATGTGAAAACGGAATTTCTCAATGGAAATCTATAGGAAGAGGTTTACATGAAACAACTAGAAGGATTTTCCTCTAATAGTGGTGAGTATTTGGTATGCAAGCTTAAGAAATCCATATATGGATTGAAACAAGCATCCCGTCAGTGGTATTTAAAGTTTTATGATGTTATCTCTTCATTTGGTTTCATGGAGAACATTATGGATCAATGTATATATCAGAAAGTCAGTGGGAGTAAGATTTGTTTCCTTGTTTTGTATGTGGATGACATTTTACTTGCAACCAATGATAAGGGTTTGCTACATGAGGTGAAACAGTTTCTATCTAAAAACTTTGACATGAAGGATATGGGTGATGCGACTTATGTCATTGGCATTAGATACATAGAGACAGATTTCGAGGCCATTTAAGTCTGTCTTAAGAGACCTATATCAACAAGGTTTTAGAAAGATTTCGGATGAAAGATTGTTCACCAAGTATAGCTCCCATTGTGAAGGGCGATAAGTTTAATTTGGACCAGTGCCCGAAGAATGATCTTGAGTGGGAACAAATGAAGAACATTCCTTATGCTTCTACTGTTGGAAGCTTGATGTATGTTCAGGTCTGCACAAGACCTGACATTGCATTTGCTGTTGGGATGTTAGGGAGATATCAGAGTAATCCAAGTATAGACCACTGGATAGCTGCAAAGAAGGTGATGAGTGATTCGTCCCTAGCAGCGGCAGTGGCAACGGCACCATTTGATTCGAGGTTCGATCCTCGGCAACGGCGCCATTTGATTCGTGCCCAATTGGTGTCTCAGCTGATTCGTGTCCAGCTGGTGCTCCTTGATTGAGGGATTAATCAACAAAATTTATAACCTATAACACCATATACTAGGGTAGCAAAGACAAAGCTACTATAGTATAGTGGCTCTAGGATCGTTCACTGGGATGGGTTTTCACTTTGCAAATGATATTAATTCAAAGCTGAATTGGTGTCTTTTCATTTCAAGGTTAGCTTTAAAAGAAAACATAAAGATGTTTGAAAGAAAAGAATTTGGTTTTAAACTAACCAAAAGTAGTAACTGATTTTACTTATAAAGAAAAGTGTTTCTTGGAGTTCAGATCACTAGGCTCGTTCCTCATACAAAATGGAGAGTTCCGGTCACTTGTTTATTTTCCTCGCATTAGAGAATTAACATATAGTTAATTCTCTAACCGGTGTTGTACAGATGCTTCCCATTAATGGGTTCAAACACTAAATCCCTCTCACTGATGCAACTTGCAATGGTTCATGCCTCTCACGAGCACTTACCATTCAAGATGATCTTTAACCTTGGATTACCCGTCAAAAGCTCGCAAAAGATAACTAATGGATGTCTCCTAGGAGTCCAAAAGCTTATCAAGTGTTGGCTATTCTAGAAAATCCTACCTTGAAGTCACCTACCAGAGGCTCGCAAGGGGTAAACTAGTGCATTTCCATGGTTGGAAATCACTTGCCTTACCAAGTGTTGGCCCAGGTGACTCTAAGGTGTTTTAAGTTAACTAAAAACATAGAAATCACTAACGGGTTACACTTTCTCTTCATTAAAAACTAAAACAACAAAACTTCCAATTTATGCATGTGGAAACTTACCTGGCTTTCCTTACTCCAAGAGACAAAAAGCTTAGCCTCTCATCCTCTGTGGAAAAATCCTCAGAGTTTGGTTGGCTAGAAAATGAAAATGAAAGAGAAAACAAGAATATATGAAAAACAGAGCAAGTGCTCTGTTCGTTGATTCTATATATTGGATTACATATATGGTTCTCCTCTTTTTACAGTGGATGCAAGGGAGTTTATATAGGAAGGTAATTTACCCTTCCTTGGATACTTTCTAGCTAAGGAATTACATGAGTGGTTGAATACAAGGAGAAAATGGAAATTATACAAAAATATCTGAAGAAAAGATCTAAAAGAGTCGGTGCACAAATATCAGGAAGCACTAAGGACATTTCGCAGGTGAAAATGGTGTCTGCGAGATTTCGCAGACACTTAAGAGGGCTGCGAAATATTTTCGCAACAACAAGTTAAACTCGCAGGGCTGCGAAATTGGCTTCCACCTTGAGGTTCTCAGAGTTCCAGCTTGCGGCATGTATCGGGTAGCTTCAGGAGGAATTCCATAGCACTGTACAAAAAGGCTGCGAAATTCTCGCAACAAAAGGCTGATTTCGCAACACTTTGGAGTGATCTGCTTGCAATGGCTGTAACTCCTTCGTTTCAACTCCGAATTGCACACCGTTTGAAGCATTGGATTCTTGACTTCCTGAGCTTTGAAATGGTATATAGAATGTAGAAAATGGACTTCGGGAAGCGCTCCAAAAGTGCGCATGAAGACTGCAGCTAGCTTTCCTCTGTTTTCTTCACTCTGTTTTTCCTCTCTCCAGTACTCTTTCCTTGCATACTTTGAACGACTTTGGCAAAGGGATATGGAGCTCCAAAGCTTGGTTCTTCATGAATTTGAGCTTCCATTGCTTTGCCATGGATTCCAAATAACTCTCCTCAATCTTGGATTGTTTTGGTGATCAAAAAGCTATCAAAAACACCAAAACTTACACAATTTGATTAGAAATGATTGCAAGGGTCCTTAACATGTTAATTGGGTTAAAAGGCAATAACTACTACTCAAAAGTGTTTAAAAGAGTTAATTACAAGCTATCAAAATAGCACTTTTTGAGTAGTAATCACTCCCCCCAACCGACATATTGCTAGTCCCTTAGCAATGAAGGAGAGAAAAATAAACATAAACAATACTATAATTTACAACATCATGCTGATCAAAAAACAATTCTCAAGTGGCATGATGATCTAACTCTCACATGGAACATTAAAGAAATAAAACTCAAACTTCAACAAGAGTTATCAAATAACTTGTCTAATCACAATTCATAAAGAGAAGGCATTATGCAAATTTAAGCTTTAAAATCATTTCCACTTGTAAAGGATCAAACCTTACTCTTCCACAAAAATCTAAGTGTTATTTATTAGTTTCCGAATATAGTATGTTGAACTAATCTCTCCCCCCAACCTAGTTTTTTTTTTCAAAGCTTAGCAAACTAATCAACCTCCAATAGGCTAAGAACGCACCTCTTTTTTCACAATTTTTTTCATTGTAGGAGTACAAGGCTTAAAGGTATTCTTTTCTAAATTGTCCATGTAACGGGGGTCCATCGATGACTCCCAACCAATTAAGGTTTAGGGCATCAAGCTTTAAGGATCTTTCAACCACTAACTCCTCGGATTTCACCCCGGACTTTTGAGAATGAATTTTTAATACCCAAGCACCTACAGTATGTTAAACTCCACCTATCCACCCTTGTAACGAGCATTGAGGTCGGTGACTCCCAACCAATGAAGGCTTAGGGCACCAGGCTTAAAAGATTTTCACCATATACCCCTCAGACCTTGCTCGGGTTTCAAGGCAAGCAAACATTTTTTCTTTCTTTCTTTTTTCTCTTCAAAGACTCATTGGCCTTTTATAAGGTGTCTCAACACTATTAAATGAGGTCAAAGGTACCAAGTCTAAAATTTTCCTAAGTCAAGAGGGAAATAGTTTTTCATCTTATACTCGGAACCTATTGTGCACAGTGTGTGGATAGCTTAAAGTGGAAGAACTAAGGTTAACTTCAATAGAAGTTTCAACAATTCATCAACTTTAATAAGCATAATACAAAATCTAAGTCAAGTAAAAAGACAAAAATTCAATTTCTCCCTTTTCATTTTGAAAATTTTTCCTTAATAACCATGGAGAGTAGAATAAAAACTTTAAAAATTAAGCAAAAAGCAACTAAATTAGCAAAATAACTTAGCATTATTAACAATACTTACTTCCTCAACTCTCCCCCCAACCAAGCTGAACATTGTCCTCAATGTGACAAAAGCGATTAAAAAATAGGGAGGAAGTGGTACCTCTTGAGTAACATGGAGTCTGAGTCATATAGGAGAAACCACATGTTTCAAAGAAAACATAAGAGTTAGTGAGTAGAGGAAATAGAAAAATGCCAAGTTTAAACAAGAATTGATGTCTATGTATGATGTATCATCAGTAATACATCCAATCCCAAAATGTAAGACATCAAAACATGGAATATAATAAGTAGAGACAAAAAAGTAAAGAGATGATCAAGTAGTGGTAGGATCCTGTGGAGCTGATGTGTCTGTGATGGCCTCTTGAGTGGGTTGGATCAGGACTTTGGCCTCTGTTCTGGTAGTCTCCTTAGATGGCATAGTCTCCTCAACTGGAGCTCTCAGCTGGAGCTATGAGATTTGATGGTTTAAGGAGGTCAGAAATGGAGTGAGAGGTTTGGTGTGTGTGATCCCAGGGTGTGCAGGGCTCTCCTCTTCAGATGCATGATCGTAGGGCTCTGTTGGCATTTTAGCAACTTCCCTTGGCTTTGCAAGGTGTTTTTGCAAACCTTCCTCCATTTCGCAAGTCAATTTTCCAATTTGAAGGCCATTTCGATGCTTGGAGGTGATTTCGCAACCATTTCAAAGCTTGGAGATCATTTCACAGCAAAGTGGCATTTTCGCAGACCATTTTTGAAGCTTGGAGCATTTCCGCAGCCATTCTGAAGCTTGGAAATCATTTCGCAACCATTTCAAAGTTCAAAAGTGATTTCGCAGCCCAAAATTGAGTTCGCAGCTCATTTTGCAGCTCAAAAGTGATTTCGCAACCGCGAAATTCTCACTCAGCTTTGCGCGCTTGTCTTCAAACGACCATAACTTCTTCATTTTACCTCCAAATGACATACCGTTTGAAGCGCTGGACTCCTGACTTCCCAAGCTTTCAAACAAGATATCGTATGCATAATTTGAGCTCCAAAAAGTGCTTCAAAAACGTGTCCAACAGTAGCAAAATTGAGGTGCGGCATTTCCGCTCATGGTTTGCACAGTCATCTTCAAACAGCCATAACTTTTCCGTTTCAAATCCAAATCTAGCACCGTTTGAAGCTGTGGACTCGTGACTTCCCAATCTTTCCAACGAGATATTGCATGCATAATTTGAACTTCGGAAAGTGATCGAGATGTGTCCAACAATTGCCGAAATGAGGGTGCGACTATGAAATTGGGATTTTTCAATTTTGGGACTTCGCAGCCGTTTCGCAGCTGCGAAATGGGAGTCACTGTGCTGCGGAATGGCACTCGTGTGCCAAAACCGGCTTCGCAATTGCGAAATACCCTGCGGAATGGGACTTTTGGTGCGAAATCAAGCTTTACCACTTCGCAATGCGTTTCGCAGCTGCCAAATGGATGCTACTGTACTGCGAAGTGGCACTCGTGTGCCAAATTCACTTTCGCAGCTGCGAAATACCCTGCCAAATGGAGCTTTGACTGCGAAATTGAGAATTTTCACGCTTTGGAGCTTCGCAGCCGTTTCGCAGCTGCGAAATGAGGGCCACTGTGCTGCGAAGTGGCACTCGTGTGCCAAATTTGGTTTCGCAGCTGCGAAAACTTTCGCAGAGAGGGCAATTGGGTTGCGAACTGGTTTCGCAGCAAAATTTCGATTTCGCAGAGGCTGCGAAATCTCGCAGACCCCTGTTTTTCCCCTGTTTCTCCCCTGTTTTCGCTCCGTTTGACTTTGATTTTGCTCCGATTTTGCTCCGATTTTTTTTCTTCAATTTCTTTGCAATTCCTCTTGATTTTGATCATCCAAAAACCTATATTACATCAAAACAAATTAGAATTAAAGCATTGAAATCAAAATTAAAGCATTGAAATCAAAATTAAAACAAGAAATTAACAAAACAAAAAGATATGGACTAGCTAGTCTTTAAAAAGACTAAGTCCATCAAAAAATTTGCTCCTGATTTAGCTTGCCCGGATCCCATATGAAGTTTGCATCCTTCAATTGAGACTTGGTTTGTATGATTTTCCCATACAAAGCTTGGAGAAAAAGTGGAGGCATGTGTTTCTTCATCAATTCTTCCTTGATGACTATCCTCTGTGATTTTTCATCTATATCAAAATCATAGTCATCTTTCTCTATACTTTTCCCCTTTTTCTTTCCTTTGATTTCCTCCCTTTTTTCTTTCTCTGTTTCACTCTCTACCTTATGCTCTAGCTTGCATGTGGGCAGATCAACCTCTTTATCACTCAAAGTGATAACCGTTTTAACTTCCTTCACCATTGAAGATTCTTCCTCTTGAGCCTCCACTACATGGATGCCCTTGGAATTTTGATAAGGTTGAGAAGGAGAGTTTTCTTTCTCTTGCATTGTTTTGAGGTTGGCAAGCCTTGAGATTGAATCTTGGAGAATATCTAACTTTTGGGCCATATCATTTTGCATTTCATCCATCCTTTTATTCAAAGTACTCTCCATTCTGTCAATTCTTTGATTGATTTGAGCATTGATGGCTTCTTGCTTTCCAATAAAATCTCCCACTACCTTGGTGAGATTAGCTATTGCTTGTTCAAGGTTTGAGGCTTGCTGTGGTGCTTGAGCAGGTTGCTGATACTGAGGTGGCTGTGGTTTCCAAGAGAAATTTGGATGGTCCCTCCAATTGGAATTGTAGGTGTTGCAATCACCAAACATTTCCCTCTCGGATGGAATGGTAGGACACTCATCCACCAAGTGCTCATATGATAGACAAATGGCACAAGGCATAGCTTGCAATGGTGTTTGAGAGATGGCTTGCACTTCTTGCATCTGGTTCATTTCTAGCTCTTCCAATCTCCTTTCCATAGCTGCAATCTCTGCCTTCATGTTCATACCATCATTCAAAATATACATCTCACCCTTAGCTTTAGGTTGAGACATCATTCTTTCCATATCTCTAGCATTTGGTTCATCCCATCCTCTTGAAAATTCAGCCACATAACTCAAGAAGTTCATGGCTTCCTCTGCTATGGTATTCAATATGGCATGCACAACTAGCAATTTGTGAATTAAGAACAGAGAACACAAAAGAAAACAAAAGAAAAACAATTCAAAGAAAGAAGATTAAGGTAAACTAAAAACTAAATAAAAGATATACTAAAACATGAACAATAAAGAAATAAAAAGAGTTAGTAAAAGGAAAAGAAAAGTCACCAAACTTGTGATGAAGATCACAAGTACTCTGAAAAGGTGATATCATTGTAAAGTGGCACCATCCCCGGCAACGGCGCCATTTGATTCGTCCCTAGCAGCGGCAGTGGCAACGGCACCATTTGATTCGAGGTTCGATCCTCGGCAACGGCGCCATTTGATTCGTGCCCAATTGGTGTCTCAGCTGATTCGTGTCCAGCTGGTGCTCCTTGATTGAGGGATTAATCAACAAAATTTATAACCTATAACACCATATACTAGGGTAGCAAAGACAAAGCTACTATAGTATAGTGGCTCTAGGATCGTTCACTGGGATGGGTTTTCACTTTGCAAATGATATTAATTCAAAGCTGAATTGGTGTCTTTTCATTTCAAGGTTAGCTTTAAAAGAAAACATAAAGATGTTTGAAAGAAAAGAATTTGGTTTTAAACTAACCAAAAGTAGTAACTGATTTTACTTATAAAGAAAAGTGTTTCTTGGAGTTCAGATCACTAGGCTCGTTCCTCATACAAAATGGAGAGTTCCGGTCACTTGTTTATTTTCCTCGCATTAGAGAATTAACATATAGTTAATTCTCTAACCGGTGTTGTACAGATGCTTCCCATTAATGGGTTCAAACACTAAATCCCTCTCACTGATGCAACTTGCAATGGTTCATGCCTCTCACGAGCACTTACCATTCAAGATGATCTTTAACCTTGGATTACCCGTCAAAAGCTCGCAAAAGATAACTAATGGATGTCTCCTAGGAGTCCAAAAGCTTATCAAGTGTTGGCTATTCTAGAAAATCCTACCTTGAAGTCACCTACCAGAGGCTCGCAAGGGGTAAACTAGTGCATTTCCATGGTTGGAAATCACTTGCCTTACCAAGTGTTGGCCCAGGTGACTCTAAGGTGTTTTAAGTTAACTAAAAACATAGAAATCACTAACGGGTTACACTTTCTCTTCATTAAAAACTAAAACAACAAAACTTCCAATTTATGCATGTGGAAACTTACCTGGCTTTCCTTACTCCAAGAGACAAAAAGCTTAGCCTCTCATCCTCTGTGGAAAAATCCTCAGAGTTTGGTTGGCTAGAAAATGAAAATGAAAGAGAAAACAAGAATATATGAAAAACAGAGCAAGTGCTCTGTTCGTTGATTCTATATATTGGATTACATATATGGTTCTCCTCTTTTTACAGTGGATGCAAGGGAGTTTATATAGGAAGGTAATTTACCCTTCCTTGGATACTTTCTAGCTAAGGAATTACATGAGTGGTTGAATACAAGGAGAAAATGGAAATTATACAAAAATATCTGAAGAAAAGATCTAAAAGAGTCGGTGCACAAATATCAGGAAGCACTAAGGACATTTCGCAGGTGAAAATGGTGTCTGCGAGATTTCGCAGACACTTAAGAGGGCTGCGAAATATTTTCGCAACAACAAGTTAAACTCGCAGGGCTGCGAAATTGGCTTCCACCTTGAGGTTCTCAGAGTTCCAGCTTGCGGCATGTATCGGGTAGCTTCAGGAGGAATTCCATAGCACTGTACAAAAAGGCTGCGAAATTCTCGCAACAAAAGGCTGATTTCGCAACACTTTGGAGTGATCTGCTTGCAATGGCTGTAACTCCTTCGTTTCAACTCCGAATTGCACACCGTTTGAAGCATTGGATTCTTGACTTCCTGAGCTTTGAAATGGTATATAGAATGTAGAAAATGGACTTCGGGAAGCGCTCCAAAAGTGCGCATGAAGACTGCAGCTAGCTTTCCTCTGTTTTCTTCACTCTGTTTTTCCTCTCTCCAGTACTCTTTCCTTGCATACTTTGAACGACTTTGGCAAAGGGATATGGAGCTCCAAAGCTTGGTTCTTCATGAATTTGAGCTTCCATTGCTTTGCCATGGATTCCAAATAACTCTCCTCAATCTTGGATTGTTTTGGTGATCAAAAAGCTATCAAAAACACCAAAACTTACACAATTTGATTAGAAATGATTGCAAGGGTCCTTAACATGTTAATTGGGTTAAAAGGCAATAACTACTACTCAAAAGTGTTTAAAAGAGTTAATTACAAGCTATCAAAATAGCACTTTTTGAGTAGTAATCAATGAGGTATCTTCAGGGGACCAAAGACTACATGTTTATGTATAGACAAATTGATAATTTGGAAGTGATTAGCTACTCTGATTCAGACTATGCTGGCTGCATTGATTCGCGAAAATCAACTTTAGGATATGTCTTTATGCTAGTCGGTGGAGCTGTTTCTTAGAGAAGCGCAAAGCAAACTTTGATTGCAACTTCCACTATGGAGGTTGAGTTTGTGTCTTGTTTTGAGGCTACCTAGCATGGTGTATGGTTAAAGAGTTTCATTTTTGGGCTTAAAGTTGTGGATTCAATTTCTAGGTTATTGAAGATATATTGTGACAATTCAGCTGCAGTTTTTATTGCTAAGAACAACAAAAGTAGCAGTTGAAACAAGCACATCAACATCAAGTATTTAGCCCTAAGAGAACATGTTAAAGAGAAAACAGTGGTTATTGAACATGTTAGCACTGAATTGATGATTGTAAATCCTTTAACTAAAGGCATGCCACCGTTGAAATTTAAGGATCATGTAGATAGATTGGGACTTGGTTCCTTTGTGTGATTTTCGTTGTAAGAATGAATGTTATTTTCAATGAAACTCTATTTGTGATGTTTTCTCATATTTGATTTTCTTTGTGTACACTTTTATTCATTTATTGAGAAATATCATTAATGTTTGAACCTAGAATAAACATAGGGTTTATTCATTAAGCCATATGGGCTAGTGTTTAAGAGACATGATGCATTGTGATACATGGAAGATAATACTCGATTTTAGAGGACCTATCGCCATGATTCATGTGCTTTGTTTCTTGCTATGATGAATGATGGAATATATGGACCAAGTGGGAGAATGTTGGGCTTTTATTTCTCCTGCATCTTCGGTAATAAACCGAAGACGTGATTTGGAATGTGGTCCACATCATTCCATCAATTTAAGAACGAGGATTCATGCTCAGAACCACGTTCGCATCATTATCCCATGTTCTGTGCACACTCCAGGCAGACTCGGTGATGGAGAAAGTCTTTAAAATGAGGCAGAACACTCATGGGTAAGGTTCCCTAAGCCTGTAATCTCTTTCAGTTTTTCAAAACACCATCTAAGTAGAGGTTGTGAAGGTTTAGAAGCACTTGAAACCCGAAAATAGCAAAACACGTTTTAACCTGTAGAATGGCAATGGCGGGAGGTACGTTTTCCGATCTATCTATAATTCCGTTTATGATCTAATTGCTATTTAATGGTTTTTATAGCATGTTTAGATTATTTATTATTGTCCAGCAACTACCACCTTTTCATTTTGACTCAAACCACCCGCTCACACACTCTTCCAACATGGACGACTTATGAGAATATGAGGACTTTATGGGATCAATTTCTAGTCTTATCCCCCACCACCACCACATTTTTCTAATGCAAAAGCTTTGATTTACAATGATGTAAGAAGGGAAGTTTGGTAGAAATGTATATGAAGAGAAATATTTTAGAGTAAATTAGGGAGTCTATTAATGCTTTTGTGATCACTAACGTAAAGACGTTGAAAAATTGTTGCATTTTTCTTTTTGTTATTTTAATATTAGTGGGAAAAACACAAAGATTATAGGTATGCCCTAATTTTCATAGTGTACTATGCCTATATTCCCAAACATAATGGTTATAGGTATGTCCTAATTTTCAAAGTAGTGGACCATGCCTATGTTCCCCTTTTGCAATCTTGTTGGTTTGGAATAAAGTAAGATAGCAAAAGTGCAGAGGAAAATGATTGGAAATCGTCAACCATGGAATTTGGAAAAGAAGTGTGGAATAATTAAGAGTCAGAACAAGGCTGATGCTGCCTTAAAGAAGGGGAAATGATCATTTCTCACCATTTGGATCTTCTAAAATTTTAGGAAAGATAATAAATATATATTCAAACTTAGTAAATTATTTCCATGAAACTCCCAATTTTTATTTTTATTTTCCTCTCTAATATAAAGACCGAAGAATTTAAAAGTATTTACATTTCTTGGGCCAAAGTGGTTGATTGTGCAATTTATTTCTCGAATCATTCAACTAATCTAAGTATATGGAATAAAATACTACAACAAGCTTGAAATGAAAAAAGGTCAAATAAGAAGGGATCATAGTTAGATAATAAGAGTGAAAAATATATTTTAATTGATTATAATTCAAGCACCAAAGGCTACAAGTTATACAATCCAAATAATGAAAAGATCATTATTAGTAGAAATGCTAAATATAATGAAGAAATGTGGGATTCGAGTGCTCAAGAAAGCAACTATGATACTCCTCCCCTAGTGCAAAAGTTGTCGAGTCAGAATGCTTATAAGATATAACATATGAAGTAAGGATAAATAAAAATTGAAATTAGAATATTATTAAATAAATAATAAATTCCAAATTTGTTATACCATGTTATACTTTTAAAGGCTTTATCTTAATATTAACCATGTTTGATGAGTTCAAAAAAGTAATGGCTTAAGAGTTTGAGATGATCACCATAGAAGTGAAATAAACCAAAAATAATATTTTTATTTCTAAAGATGGCCATGCAAAAGAAATTATCAAGAAGATTGGCATGAATATGTGTAATCCGGTAACACACCAATTGAATGTGGAGTTAAATTGTCAAGATATGAAGAAAGAGAAAACGTGAATCCAACATGATACAAAAGTTTAGTTGGAAGTCTACAGCATTTAACTTGCACAAGATTAGACATTTTTTTTTTAGTTAGACATATTAGTCATTTTATGGAAGCACCAACGATGACTCACGAGAAAACTACCAAGTGAATTCTTCACTGCATCAAAGGTACACTTGATTATGATTTATATTATTCACCTTCTCACAATTTTAAACTTGTTGGATATAGTGATAGTGATTGGGGTGAAGACATCAAATTTTGAAAGAGTACTACTAGCTTTACTTTTTCATGGGAGATGTCGCATTTATTTGGTCCTTAAAGAAGCAACCTATTGTGACACTTTAAACTTGTGAAATGGAATTTGCTTTGGCAACATCATGTGTATGTCATGCAATTTGGCTCAAAAATTTGTTGAAGGAGCTTAATTTTCCACAAAAAGAACCAACAAAAATCTATGTGGACAACAAATCAATTATTGCATTATTAAAAAATTCAATTTCCCATAAGTGAAGCAAGCATATCGATAGAAGATATCATTTTATTAGAGAGTGTATTATGAAGAAGGAAGAGCAATTAAAATTTGTAAAATTTCATGGTCAAATTGTAGATATTTTTACCAAGTGTATCAAGTTTGAAGATTTTAGAAGGTTAAGGATGCTTATTGGAGTCACAAATCAAGTTTAAAGGGGCATATTAGAAAGTTAACCTTAATTTAGAAACTTTCTAAATATTAGAATTAGATTTGGTTTCTAAAAATCAAAGAGAATATTTTTTTTAAGTGGTAATTTTAGTTTATTTTTTTAGCAATCAAGTCTTAGAAAGTTTCTATATTTTATTATTATGAGTTTTTATTTAGTTAAGAGAAGTGTTTGGTATCTATAAATAAGAGATTATGTAATACTTGAATAAAAGTGAGAATGGTGGAATTCAATTAGGTTCTATGCCTTGTTTGGTAATTATTTTTTTAAAAAGTTTTTTATTCTCCATAACAAAAAAAAAACACTTTTAGCAACCAAAAAATCAGAAACAATTTTGTGTTCTTAAAAACATAAACAAGGTGTTTTTAGATTACATCATTTTATATTTTTTTCAATTGTTTTCTCTTGTCTTCTAAGAGCTATTTTAAAATATAATTATATAAATATAAAAAAAATTAAAAATAAAACACTACATATAAAAATTATTTTTAAAATATATTTAAATATATAGAAAATTAGTCAAGAACATTTTAGATTTTACATAGATTTTTGTTCAACAAAATATTAGAGAACAATTTTTAAAAACCTTTCTGAAAAACTTAGGGCCTGTTTGTTTAGTGTTTTCAAGAACTGTTTTCTGTTCTTGAAAACAAAAAACACCAAAAACTCGTTTGGTTGACAGGGTCGTTTTTGTTTTTGTTGTTTCCCGTGTTCTCAAAATGGCACTGTTTAGAGAACAACAAAATGTTGTTTTCCTCGTTTTTTTACTGTTTACAGAACAAAATTAAACAAAAAAAAACAACTTGTTCTCCGTGTTTTTTTTTTTCTTCCCGTTCTCATCTCTTCTCCAGCACGGTCTCAGTCTTGATTCAAGGTTCGTGAAATTTAAATCCAATGGCACAATAGCAAAGAGACCCCTAAAACGGATCCAGAAAACACAGGGAGCAAAAGAACCATTTTTTTGGTTTTCCTTGGGGTTTTTGCTTGGATTTTCTCGGAAATCAAACGAGGATGAAATTTCCCGGAAATCGAATGGGGGATGGATTTTCTTGGTAATCAAACTGGGGTTGCAAAAAAAATAATAATAATAATAACATGATTAGATTAGTACCTGCGAGGATTGAGAGTGGCAGAGGAAAATAGGGCCTTTTAGGGATTCTCTTGGCTGGAGGGCAACTTCAGAAAAGGGCTTCTTGATGCCCGATGGAGGGCAACTTCAGAAAAGGGCTTTTTGATGCCCGAGAGAGAGAGAGAAGTGGGTGGCATTTTGGATTTAGTAGAGATAAAAAAAAAAAATTAATAAATCACGAGCACAATTTTATCTCAATTTAATAGAATATGTTATACCTTTTTAAGATTAAATAAAAAAATATTAATAAAAATAATTTTATTATGTTTGATTTATTTTAAAAAAATATAAAAAATATTTTTATTTTTAAATTAATAAAATAAATAATTTTTTTAATTTAAATGAACTATATATCTAAAAATTATTTATAAATTTATAATGTAAAATTACTTGAAGAAAATATTTTATTAATTAGAAAAGAAAAAAAAAACATCTTTCAAACGTGTTTTTTATTTTATTTGTTTAAATTTTTTATTTTATTAACTCAACCAAACATGTTTTTTTGTTTTTGAGAACAAAAACTGTTTTTTAAAATTCAGTTCCCAAACACAATTTTTTTTTTAAAAACATCAAAAACTGTTCTTAAAAACTGTTCTCAAAAACTGTTTTCCAGAACAGTTTTCAAAAACAGCAACCAAACATGCCCTTAAGAACTATTTTCAAAAACACTTTTCAATCTCCCAAATTTTTATCTTTTATAATTGTTTGTATTTCTTTTCAATCCTATTACTCCAACAAGATTCATCTTTAATTTCTTCCTTTCATAGAAAATTTTGTCATCACTTTCATTACTTACAACTCAAGCACGGCAAGAGAGTTGAGTCATCCTCTAGGGCAATAATACAATTTGGAAAAAAAAAGAAAAGATATTATTGCTCAACAAGTTGGAGAAAATGGGACAAAGCTATAATGTTTGGGTCATGCTTCTACCCCCACAAACAATTCATGATATTTTTAAAATTTTCCCACAAAGAAAGCACATTATAGGTATAGCATCAATGATACGTTAAATATAGACATGGTGCTTGTACCACTATTTTAACATTGAATTTTGCTTTAATATGAAAAATGGACAGCTCCTTTTATGATACATTCCTTTCTTATTTTAGTTGTTGTTGTTCTTATATTTAATGGAGTTTTCTTTTGTTCAAACGAGGAAAAATCCAAGATCCACAGTTAAAAAGTATCTGAGTTTGACTTGGGAGGTAGGTGAGTCCAGCATTTCCAAGCTATTTCCACTATGATAATGAAATTCACTACCTCACTGTGGCTTCATATTAGTTTCAACTGCTCACATATTCATTCCTATCATCTTGACTCCATTAGTCTTTCATTCACCATTTATTATCTATTTGTGGCTTCAACTTGGACTTGTCTTTTTTTCAGGAAATTGCTGCCCAAGTACTGTGTAACCTCACTGCAATTTTCTCCATTCAGTTTCCACGAAGTTGATTACCATGGTTTGTGGTAGCATCTCTCGAATAGGATTTGGAATCCTTCAAACTCCAAACCTTTGCAATTTGTATCATCATTTCATCACCCAAAGGTCTCATTCTAAACGTTGGCTTGTCAAAGATGAAATCCTAATGCCAGATTAAAGGGTTATAACAATGGCAAGAACTCTGAAAGTTTCTTTTAAGACCATCTATGATTAATAATTAACAAAGTCATGTATGCCAATTACCTTGAAGACACAAATGGTTGCAAATTTCCTGCATGGAAATGAAGATGAAAATACATCTATAAAATGCAAGCAAGTTTTAATGGTTGCAGCAATCTTCTTTTTGCTGCTAATGGCTATACTTATCGCTGTAGCCAATAGCTTCTTTTATTTAGTGAGAAAAAATGATGATCCTATAACTTCTTTCCTTGTTTCTTTCTTCCTTGATGAAACCCGTCCTTTTTATTTTCTTTGATTTAAAATTTTTATTTTCTTTCCTAGCCTTTACTCGATTTTCTTGGCAATTACCAAAAGGGGGTGTACATAGCTCAGCCCCTTTTTTAATAGATTCCTTTCTATTGTAATCGTTGCTGTTCTTATATTTAATGGAGTTTTCCTTTGTTCAAACAAGGAAAAATCCAAGATCCACAGTTGAAGTATCTTCAGAGGTAGGTGAGTTCAGCATTTTCAAACTACTTCCAAAATGACAATGAAATTCACTACCCCATACCCCATCTGCTCACGTATTCAATCTTATCAGCTTGACTCCATTCTCTAGTCTTTCATTCACCATTTATTATCTATCTGTGGCTTCAACTTGGACTAGTCTTTTTTCATGAAGTTGCTGCCCAAGTACTTTGTAACCTCACTGCAAATTATTCCATTCAGTTTCCACAAAGTTGATTACCATGGTTTGTAGTTGCAGCTTTTATTTATACCTTAGTTCAAACCTTGGCAATTTGTATAATCATTTTACCACCCAAAGGTCTCCTTCTGAACGTTTGCTTGTCGAAGACGAAATGCTAAGGCCAGATTAAAGAATTATAACAACGGAAAGAACGCTGAAAGTTTCTTCAAGACCACCTATGAATCCTATGATTAACAATTAACGAAGACTTTGATCCATAAAATACACATTAAGGTCAGGCTTATAACAGATTTCTTTATTCCTGGTATCATTATAAGTATGTAGCCTAAGCCCTTGCTTCTTACTACAAATCACCTTTGGAAAATTTCCTTCTCAATTCATCTGTTGCAGAACTAGTTCTATGGATAGGAAAAGTATTAGAGATGTGGTGGTTCTGTGGTTTTGGTTTCTGTCCTTAGCAAGTACCACCATCCAGTTTAGTTTGAGTGAGGGAACTTCAGATGTCATCTGCAGTGCAAGAGAAAGAAAAGCACTCCACAGATTCAAACAAGGCCTTGTGGATCAGGGAAACTACCTCTCGTCTTGGACCGGTGAAGCCTGCTGTTCATGGAAAGGCATTGGCTGTGACAACATAACTAGGCATGTTGTCAAGATCAACCTCAGTCGCAATCCAATGGACGGAGCTTCCTTGGGTGGGGAAATCAGTACTTCTTTGTTGGACCTGAAGCATCTTCAGTACCTGGACCTCAGCTGGAACAGCTTCGAAGGACTTCAGATTCCAGAATTCCTTGGTTCCCTGACAGGTTTAAGGTATCTTAATCTCTCCAATGCAGGTTTTACTGGTGATGTTCCTCGTCAACTTGGAAACCTATTGAGCTTGCAGTATCTTGATATTGGAGGTAATTCTCTGAATATTGAGAATCTTGACTGGATTTCTCCTCTTTCTGTCCTAGAGGTTCTTGACATGAGCTGGGTGGACCTAAGCAAAGCGTCTAATTGGCTACAAGGGATGAATATGCTCCATTCTTTGTCAGTTCTAATCTTGTCTGATTGTGGGCTCAGTAGCATCAATCCTCTTCCAGCCGTGAATTTTTCGTCTCTCACTGTCCTTGACCTCTCAGAGAATCAATTTGTTTCTCCAACATTGGACTGGTTCTCTAGCCTTGGATCACTTGTTTCACTTGATCTAAGTTCCAGTAACTTTCATGGACCAATTCCAACTGCTCTTTGCAATTTAACTGCTCTAAGATCCCTTCATCTTTTCAATAACAGCTTCACTTCCACTATACCTGATTGCTTGAGTCACCTAACTAGCCTTGAAAGTATCGACTTTTCAAACAACAATTTTCATGGAATCCTTCCAGTTTCCATCGGAAACCTTACTTCAATTGTAGCTCTACACCTGTCGAACAATGCCTTTGAAGGGGAAATCCCAAGATCCTTGGGAGAACTTTGCAATCTACAAAGGCTAGATTTGTCATCTAATAAACTTGTCAAAGGTTTAGAGTTTCTAGACCTTGGAGCAGACGAACTTTCAGGTCATTTTTTGAAATGCTTATCAGTTCTTTCTGTTGGGAATAGTTCATCTTCTGGACCAACTTCTATATCTGCAAGAGGCTTGTCATCCTTGAGTTACTTAGATATTTCCGGGAATTCTCTGAACGGTGTGGTGTCTGAAAAGCACTTCGCTAATTTGACAAGGTTGAAATATTTATATGCATCTTCAAAATCAAAGTCAAAGTCGTTTACATTGCAAGTGGGTTCTGACTGGAATCCTCCATTCCAACTGGAAATTTTGGAAATGAGATATTGGCAGTTGGGGCCTCTATTTCCTGCATGGCTGCAAACACAAAAGGATTTGATGCGTCTAGACATATCCAGAGCAGGAATCAAAGATGCCATCCCATCTTGGTTCTGGAGTCTCAATCTTGACTACATAAATGTAGCCTACAACCGGATGTATGGCACTGTTCCAAGCTTACCAGCTGCATATCAGATCCATCTTGGTTCAAACAAATTCACTGGCCCACTGCCTCGTATCTCTTCCAAGACATTTTCATTAGATCTTTCCCATAACTCCTTTAATGGATCCCTTTCACACATCTTGTGTCAGCAGAACAATGAAGAGAACACTTTGAATTCTTTAGACCTCTCCGGAAACATTCTATCAGGAGAACTTCCTGACTGTTGGGCGTCCTGGACACTACTTACGGTGTTGAGATTACGGAATAATAATCTGACTGGACATCTACCGAGCTCGATGGGTTCCCTACTTTGGCTAAGATCATTGCACATGCGCAACAACAGTCTCTCTGGTACTTTACCGCCTTCCATGCAAGGTTGCGAAAGTTTGACAGTTGTAGACCTCAGTGAGAATGAATTCTCTGGAAGCATACTGATGTGGGTGGGGAAGAATCTGTCCAGTCTTATGGTTCTTGCCCTACGATCAAATAAATTTACTGGGAGTATTCCTATGGAATTCTGTCTCCTCAAGTCCCTTCAAGTCTTAGACCTTGCAAACAACAGCCTTTCAGGGACCATTCCAAGATGTTTTGGCAATTTCAGTGTCATGGCCAGCCAAGTGCAACCAAGGGGGTCATTTCTTTCTTACAATAATTCTGCGATAGGGTTCACGGACACAGCATCACTGGTTGTAAAGAGAACAGAATATGAGTACAGTGGTTCTCTTCCCCTTCTAACTCTAATAGACCTCTCATGCAACAACTTAACGGGTGAGATACCGAAAGAACTGACCAGTCTCCAAGGTTTGATTTTCTTGAACCTGTCTGTAAATCATCTTGAAGGACAGCTTCCTATGGAGATCGGCGCCATGACATCGTTGGAGTCCCTTGATCTCTCCAGGAACAAACTTTCGGGTGTTATTCCACAAAGCCTTGCAGGTATATCATTCTTGAGCCATTTAAATGTGTCGTACAACAACTTCTCAGGCAGAATTCCATCAGGCACTCAAATCCAAAGCTTTTATGCGAGCTGTTTTATTGGTAATCTTGAGCTCTGTGGGCCCCCTCTTACAGAAACTTGTGTTGGAGATGATCTCCCAAAGGTTCCAATACCAGGGACTGCTGATGAAGAGGACGATGATAATTGGATCGAAATGAAGTGGTTCTATATGAGCATGCCACTGGGATTTGTGATTGGGTTTTGGGCTGTTTTGGGTCCATTGGCAATCAAAAAGGCATGGAGGGTTGCCTATTTCCAATTCTTGGATAGCGTGAGATGCAAACTGTTTGGCTGTTGGTAATTTCAATGGAATTCTGAAGAATAATTTAGAGCTTGTTTGGCCCTGATTCTCACACTTTTTGATTAAAAATATACTTGATATTGGAAAGATTAGAAACATTTTAACCATCGAGCGATTTCTTATTGTATTGAGAGCAGTATTTTTGTTTCTTGAATGCAAATTCAAGTATCCTTTTGGCAGTAGATTCATCACACACGCCTAACCATTCATTGAATTTTCATTTGTGCTCCTTCTGTTTGCCGAGAAACCCTAGTCTAATTGGACCAAGAGTGCTGGGAAAGTGGGTTGTCTACAGTAACTTAAGAGGAAAGTCCAGATCAACCCTTGGTGACACTCCAAAGTTTTACCAATAAGAGAAGAGCAGGAGGGTCAAGGGAATTAAGAACGAAGTGTGTCAGGCAAGTGGTGGGTAGAGGGGAGGAACAATCATCTTGCCCTTAGATTCATTGACGTATGTAAAGAATTGAGATGATCATGTGTTGGAAAACTGAGTCTAGAAACAATGTACTCTTATAAACAAATAAGAGTATGCATATTAATAAATATATGAAAGGTGTCAAACTAAAGTGACGAACACAATATATAACCTCACACAAAAGGGTCCAACCATTCTATAAAACCTAATAAAGAAGTGCGGCCTTTCAGTCCTAGAAGGAACCCTCAAGACCATATTATACAGATATAACTTCATAAACCGAAAAAGATGTTTTTCATATTTGAATTTCCAAAGAGAACTGTTTTTAAAAACTATTATTTGAAAACTGTTTTACAAAACGTTCTTAAACAGACTCATAGTTGTTGATTTTCTATAAATACCACAAGAAATAGGTAAGTTGGCTCTTGAATAACAAAAGGACAAGCAATTCTCGACAAACATTAGACACAATTCATCAATCATTTCAATTAAATGGCAAACCAGTACCAAGGTTAACGGACATACAGGGGGGCAGTTCTAGCAAACCAAATTGTTTTAAATGGGAAGAATACCTAGGGCATGTCCAAACACAAGACTCCTAAAGATTAAGCTATAAGGAGGAAAAGCCGAAATCATGTCAATAGAGCAGAAGAGCAAAATCGCATACTAAAATACTTATACACAATTTAGAGGAGAAATAACTCAGTACTCCCATTTCTTCATCTCCATGCCATCGGGAGGGCTTCCCTCAACCTTCTTCGATCCAACTTCCTTCCAGTTTGTCGACAGCACTGTCCCATTTGACTCCACCTGTTAAAAAATAGCCCCAAGAAAAACAATGTCACCTTCCGTTAATTTGCTAATTTCCCTTTTATAATCCCATACTCAATTAGAATGATATTTTATGTAACTCCGGTATTGAAGTCTTACAAAAGATTTTTGCATGGCCCTTCTTGTGTCTTCGTCTGCATCTTTATATATGTCCCGGAAAAATTTGTTCAGAGCTGCATCTCCATCCAGCTTTTCTTCTTTCTCCTGAAATTCAAACCACCAAAGAGTTGACCCCCAAATAAAATTCCTCAGGTTCTCATATGATGTTAAACAATAATGAAAACCAAAGTAACAGGATCTAGATTGCAGGCAAACCTCCTTCTTGACTTGTGCTTCCAGCTTATCCCAATCTACCATTCTAGTCTTAGAGGACGGGTAAGTGGGCCTTTGAGATGCAACACCTGCAACTTGAAAAAGGAAATAAGCTTATTAGCATAGCATGATAGGAAACTTTATGCTGCAAAATGGTAACAGGATCATGATTTTCAAGCTAACAAATCCTCTCTAGGCAAACACATTAATAATCAATCACTCAATGTCCTCTGTTATTCCAAAATGTTACAATCTTGGAGAAGCATCAACATATTGATACAAAAGCAAAAGAAATACCAATTCTATTGTCAAGATTTTCAAGCTAACAAATTCTCTTCAGGCAAACACATTAATAATCGATCACTCAATGTCCTCTGTTCTTCCAAAATGTTATAATCTTGGAGAAGCATCAACAGATTGTTACGAAAGCAAAAGAAATACCAAATCTATTGTCGCGTTTGCCATGTTGAGATTTGTCACTGCTGCAAATATCACACAGCAATTCTTTTATGTGCTCTTCTCCAATTGCAACACTATATAAAAACAAAAATTGTATTTTGAGGATGCTGTTTATTAGTGATAGCAATAAGTGAAGACTGCATTCTCAAAACTGCATTATGAGGAAGCAACCTACCCTTGCTAGCAATTAAGTGAAGACTGCAAGTCTTAAAATGGGATTATAGATGTAATCATTTCACATACTCCATTGACCCACAACATGCAATCAAGGAGAGTAACCACATCAAGGGATGCACTTGTCCTCCATAGAATGCCATGAGTGTTCTGAAATTTGATGGTTTTTTACAGATGAGGGAGGGCAAATAAAGTGTGTGCTGGGCTGATGGATCTTGATGGTATAAACAGATCCAGGAGTTGTGAAACTGATGATCCTGGATGTGAGCTTAACAAGGATAGACACACAAGCATAAGAACATCCTCACTAAATGACATTGGATAGATATCGTGTCCAATGGGTTCTTCTTTCCATGTAGATATAGAATAGTATTTTCAGGATGAATTTTTCAGTTTACTTGGTATCAAACAAAAACATGGCCTCTAAAATGAGGTTTCAATTTAGGAGACAGTATCACTCAGACACCCAAAAGAATAAAAGAAAAAAAAAATTGCATACATACATACATATATATATATATGGTTGCGGTTTGCAACAGTGATAAATATGAAGAAAACTCAGCATTAAGGAAGCAGGACAAGAACAAAGAGCTACTGTACAAAGTGAAAGTAAACATGATATATATTTTCAGAAGCAGCAGAGAAAATTGATATATCGATTATCAGTGTCTTCAACCTCGAAACACTGTCAAATTGCTGCAACTGTTAATTTATCCTAGTTCTGGTTTTTAGACCCATAATTTGGAAGCAACTTGGGGTGGGGGGTGGTAATTAAATCTTCTCCTGCTCAATCTCTGGGTGGATTAAAAGAAGGGCAGTTTACAAGCCTAACAACTTACTTGTAGATACATTTATCCTCTGT
This sequence comes from Vitis vinifera, assembly GCF_030704535.1. Taxonomy (NCBI): domain Eukaryota; kingdom Viridiplantae; phylum Streptophyta; class Magnoliopsida; order Vitales; family Vitaceae; genus Vitis; species Vitis vinifera. Next base: position 23,361,733 of record NC_081820.1, on the reverse strand, counting down.
GGAACTGTATTTTCCTTGCTGAATTCAAGAGAAGTCCAATGAATTTCTTCAGCTTTTGCAAGTCGGATTTCAATTTTGGTTGACAATACTTCATATCTACACTTGTCGGGTATTATCTGTTTGTCAAAACCAAACACCAGATGATAAACTCAGCATCCAGAATAAGTGAAATGAATTAGATATTCCTATAATACTAGACTACAAAAACTAGATCAACCAATGGAACACAATATTTTGCCTTCCAAATAAAGCATCACGAACAGAATACTTGTTACAGATATTGCTATCATTCTTAGAACTCACAGTCTAACTGTTTCAGAGTACCCCAAACCTTTTCAGTCAAAAAATTAAATAAAAAAGATTGAAGCCCCTATTTATTTTTTACCAACGCACTTAAGGAAGGATTTTCCATATATCTTCAGTTACTGCCAAGGAAAAAAAAGGGAAAGAGAAGCAAAACAATTCACAACCAAGATCTATTTCCTTTTCTGAAGTTTTCCAAGAAACAAACAGAGGGAGATCATACTCTAAGTCAATAGGCCAGGTATATACACATGCACTTCCTTAGTTTTGTCCAAAAACATTCTTGTTTTTAGGCTTCTTCAAATATCTAAAGAAATTCTTGGGCATTAGATAATCACTAGTCCATTCCTAAATGTTTGGTACCAATAAAACTTATTTACAAAGTAGTTTCTAACAACATGAAATATGAGCCTTACCTTTCCAAATAAGCGAGGTTGAAAATGATATGCAACATCACCAGGAACATCAATGCTGACACTCAGCTGCAAAGCAACCAAAAAGAAGAATTAGCATAATCATCAAATCAATGTCTACGAAGAAGATCTAAATAACAAAACACAAAGTCACTATGAAACAGAATAAAAATGAGAAGTATCGAGTTGAGATGAACCATACTATTTGTTCACCAAAGTCAACAACAACATTTTCATCTGGTACGCCTTTTGCAAATATGGTGACAACCACTTCTTGTGGTTTCTGGTAATATTCATGCCTGCACATATGTTATACATTTAATGATCATGAAACTGCTAATGGACAGTATTAATGAATCACTGAAATTGCAAACATATACAATCTCCTAGGCAACCTTGAAAGAAGACTAGAAAGTATATATATACAAAATAATGTTACTCTCTTGTCTATGTACCAAACAAATGGCACAGACAAGCAAGTGTAACCATACCTGTATTTTGGTTTGCTTGCTGTTACCATTGGCACCTGATGAACTTCCTCTGCAGCTACAACAGTTTCAGGAGATTCAACAGCTTCAGGGGCTGGTACCACTGACTGCTTTGGTAGGCCATCAGTTTCCTCTGAACAAACATTCAAATCCATCAGCAAGATCAAAATCAGGCCATTAAAATATGAGCAATAATTTCTAAAACATGACATAATTTTTCCTTGACTGTCCTTCCGAAGAAACTCTTGTTTCAATTCCGAAGAAAACTAAATCATCTCACTGAAAGCAGTTCACCAGCTTCATTAATGTCCACAGGAACTAGAATAATCTGGGCCTTCGAATTTCTCAGCTTTTGCCAAGGTGTAAACTTGTATACATAAATTTGACATCATGGAAAATATATAGATACAAAAATAAAATTAATAAACAATCTTTTTGATGTTACCTATCAAAAAAAATTATTTATTAATTGTAATATTTAAAGGAAAAAAAAAAAAAAAAGCACTTCCATCATGGATTAAGAGGGCACATAATGCCAGCATTTATGCACATAAAATGCCAATGTTTAGTGGTGAGTATTTCCAGACAAATAAATGCTAACTTCCAATGGAAGAAACTAGATTATGAATTAGTAACTAGATTACCTCCCTATCAAGCAGTTTACTAAACTATGACATAAGCTTCTTCAATAGGCTTAAAGTATACAAAGAAGAAGAAAACACCCCCCGCTCCCCAGCTGGAACAAATCAGCTGCCAACAACGGAGGTGCAAAAGGAACCCCACCCTCAACGGGTTTTCTTCAATACTTACCTACTAGTTATTATTTAATTCTTACCTCGTAACATAACTACAAAATTTCAAAAGCACCCAACCACACAAAGTCCCAATTTCAATGATTAAATTTCCAAAACAGGCTGCTTGTCTACCGGGCCAGGTGTGTTTAGTTGGGCTTGAGGAACCACATTGATGGGGGCTTATAAAGCTACTTGGATCCCCAACCGAGAATTTCATTCATATCCTTAACAAGTTTTTTCCCCTTTTCCTCCCTTTTTTTCTATCAAAATAATCACTCTGCTGCAAAAAGTAAAATGATGACAACCAGAAAAACGTAAAACAGTGACAACCATTGCCAAGAAAAAGGAGTGATCTTTCTCTGGCATAAAGTATCAGATGCATCAACAGTTATGCTATACACATCATATTTCCTATTCAAGTAACAGAGAAGTATAAGCTAATTGAATTTTATTCATTTTCCTATTCCTATTTGAGCTAACTAGGTTCTTGACAATCTCAACCGAAAGCTGCCTAAAGCCACAGATGAGAGGAAACTGGCCCCATTTATCATCCGGTAAAAGATGCTATGAATAATTCAAACACAACATAGATGATAACTTTTTCAATATGCACCCAAAACATACAAATATTGCACAGAATGCAAATAAAAATTACATGTTAAGCATTACTTTTACAGTCCTCCCAATGATAAATAGGAGAAACAAACAATTCAGTAATACTTGGCTACTAATGCATTCAAGTCTAAGCACAAAAAATAAGGAATAAAAATAAAAACTTATTCAAAAGATCAACCAAAAAACAGAAAGTATATTCCCATCCTTGGAAAAAAGTAGTAGAGATTGGTCGCGTTGAATACAAACAACAGAACCAGTAAATCGTATATAGACTGATTATAGGTTAACCAACCTGTATATAGGATACCAAAAAATCCACTAGAAGCATTTCCCACAGACATATGGAATAATGTCTTTTCCAAAGGGCTTGCCAGTCAACCATTAAGGCATCCAGAAGCATAGACATAACATTATTTGAGTTCCATTACATTTTAATCCAACTACAGCTCAAATTTTTATTCACAAATATGAAAAATTCATCTTTAAATTAGCACTAGACTGTAAACTAACATATTTTATCTTGAACTACAATGGTGCAGACAGAGTTCAGCAGAAATGAAAACCCAAACATACTGCCACTGTCTGTGACTGAATAGATCTCTACGCACCACAAGATCTTGGTCATGCATCATGAGACTATTAAAACAATAAAAATAAATAAATATATATATATACACACACACACATATATATATAACACATATCATATGATAAAAAACAAAAAAGTACATCACAGAAGATCCAAATTATTTTTAATGAAAATAGAGTATATTGAATTCGACTATAATATAATCTCATATATTTTAGCACCATAGGATCAGGTTATAGCCAAAAATTGACCTGCAATGCACTCTTCGCATTCTTTTATCAAATTAGTGAATCTTGAATCTCCCGGTGCCAAGGAAGCCCCTGTTTCGAAGGCTGCCTTAGCAGTTTGATATTCCTCAAGCTTCATACATGCAGTGCTGTGAAACAAAAAAAAAATGAATTAAATGAAATTACTGGGGAAGTGCTAAAAGAGGACTGCTAAAAAAGGTAAAAACATAAGACAACAGTGATTCAGAGCAGGTAACAGTATACAATAGCCAAGGGCCAGGGCACAAATTAAGTGGGCTATAAATTGCAAAACAAGGCAACCAATGACGAGTGAATGAAGAACCAATAACACTAATGCATGATGTAACTACTTGTGAAACATAGCAAGACCATGCACCCTACTATGACTAACTCATCAAAATAAGAAAAACAATGCAACCTCCAAAAAATCCTGCCACACTTCTTCAGATCTTACAACTTACACGAAGTAGTTACTTACATGGAAAAGGAAGCAAAAACAACCATCTCTCAATTTTCAAATAACATTGAGAAAGAAGCTATTCTGAAAATGATTCTTACATAAGCACAAACTATAACCTTATTACAATTCTTGTCTACTTGCAGAATGATAAATCTAACCCTTCACAAGTTTCCTCCTCCTCCTCCTTTCAAATACACCACAGGAAACAAATTGGAGTTGCCCTCCAATCCTTCCTACTAACTTTATAATGAACTTTCAATGTCCCAAACACATATTGAAACTGACATTGAGAGAAAGTGGATTACTAAAAAAAAAGAAGGCCATCAACCATAAGCCAAGCTTAATAAAGTAATTATAAACTGCAAACAAGTCTAAGATGGCCAAATCTGCCAAAAACAAATCATATATTTTTCAAGCTGTTAATCTTTTAGGATCATATTTTTAAAGTCTCTGAACCCAACCTTAGGACCATGCATACGTTGGTTGAATTTCTTTGTTGAGAGATCATATATGATCCCTAGTTTTACATTCTTCAATCAAAAAACTTTATGAAAACCTCTAGAAGAAATTATGAGGGCACACTGACCACCTCTAACACTTAAAACTTACAAGTCAAGAAAACCCATGAGAAATATAATGTTTTCCATCGAGTCAATTCATGTCTACAAGGGGGAAAAAATGTGAACATGCATTTTAATAAGATCAAAATGCTGCTTATAGCAAAACCTGCAAAATACACAAAGTAATTTAAAAAATAAAATAACTTCCATCCATTAAGCTACATTAAGAAAACTTTCTCCTCCAAAATATGTAGAAGTATCATATAGAATCAGATAATTTCACAAACATTCTAATCAAAATGAATAAACACAATATAAATATTTATGCTACAATTAATAAAATAGACCTCCACACCATCCTTCCTCCCTCAAAATAGATGATCAGGTGCTTTCACTTTACATATATAAGACTGCCCAAGTGCTGAATTTAATAAAACTCTAGCAGTAGCTAATTACACTGAAAGCATATGTCAAATGCTGCTGAATGAATTGGCACCATCACTGATGACAAAATAATTATACATATCAATTTGCAAAGTCCAAGGCTCTTACCCTTTCCGCAAGAATGCTTTAGACATTGATGGGTCCAACTCAATTGCTCTGTTTGCATCAGCAACAGCCTCTGCTCAAAAAATTGAAAAAGTTAGCCACCAGCCTCTCATAAGGAGAACTTGATTTGCATGTTGTGCAAAAATGTGAATGGTACCATAAATCAAGACAAAATAAAAACTCCATAAATATGAATAAATATACATAGTCATAAGCCTGCCTTCATCTCTTCCTTTTCCTTAATTTTTTCAACAACCAACCAAAGGTAAAAGAAATAGAATAAAATTCAAGCTCTATGGAAACATGGTGGTTCAATTTGATATTGTCTAAGGAGAAGTTAGAATACAGGTGTGGGGCTTCGATTATCAAAGAATAGAGACTTTACAAATAAAGCCCAAGGATTGGTATTCCATTGCTTTCAATATCAAAGAAACAAAACAAATAGACTCAAAGTGGTCTTTTAGTTCCTACGATTTTCTCATCAAATAGGAATAACAAAAACAACAAACAAGACAAATATAGTAGCCTTCTTTTTTTTTTTTGGTCCTCAATTTTCTCAAAAAGACTGAAACGTAATGTAGGTTCATCATGTCAATAGAAGTAAATTCCACGCATTCTCCACTGAACTAAGCGTATGGCTCTACTGAATTTAACATCTTTTTTCAATCTCAAGCAACAAAAAAAGGAAAACCTGAAAGCAAGTTTGCTTTTGTTAAATAGAAAAAATGATGATCCAAGAATAAGTTTTCAAAAACAATAATAAAAAACAGATAGGCGTTCTTAATAATAATTTGCCTACCTAGCAAAGGGAAAAATAATAATACACAATAAAATCTCGTGTTTTTATTAGGAAACACATACGTGAGTAAGAAGGGACAACAATTTTAAAAATTTATTTGGTTGGGATAGTCAAAAATGACGAGTAGAGAAACTATATCACAAAGAACTTGAGACATGGGGTTTATTCCTCGTTGGAACCTCAGTTCACCAAACATGACTTATTCAAGCCTTGGTTAAGTTCCAAATGAGTTCCATATGAATCAAACATGATGCAACCAACAAAATGTGTACACCTATTCAATTAAATTGCAAGAATTGGTAGGACAATAATTGGAAGCAGGAGCACAGGAACAAAGAAACTGAAATGAATTGATTTTTAGTGCTAGTATTTACAATGAAAACCCTTTCTTTCCAAATCAAGGAGATAAAGAGCTATTCTCTAGCCCCTTTAAGTTTTATGCTTTTTTGTCAATTCTCTTTCTTTCGCCCTCAAATCAGAAAAGCGATTGTTAGTTAGTTTACTTCTAACTCCTAATGAGAGCATACCTCTCCTGCGTTTCAAGTTGGATCAAGTGCTTCTAGCCGTTCCAAAAATCCCCAGAACTTCCTTTTTATTTTTTCCCAGAATTGAATTCCTAATTTTTGACAAATCCTTCTTTCTTCGAAACTATGCCTGGAGTGACAAAACTATCCTAGTTGGAAGAGAATACAGAGAATCGCATTGGATTTTTTGGGGCTTTATATCCAACGCATCATCAATACAAAATTCTCCCTTTCTCGCTTAATTCTGAAAAATAGTTCTAAAGGAAAAATAGATATATCCTTCTAACAACTTTTAGCAACCAAGCAAAGCTTTTCCTCCTCCTCTTCTTAAAAGAACCAAACCTATGCCAAGACAACAAGCACAACCCTGCCCTAAAACTCACAATTTTCCCCTCTCTCTTGTCCCTTGTCCTCTCAGCAACCAAGCCACACGATCCAGGCACACCACACCAAAAACAACCAGATAAAACAGAGACAGCCATCACAACAACTAAAATCAATCAAAGCCAATACCAACACAACAACACGAAACGCAAAATTAAATATCCCGGACTTTCTGGAAAGCCAAACAGAAGAGTGATTGATCGATACCAGTGAAGTTGTTGAGTTTGATGTTGGCCTGAGATCGTTCAACATAGAGCTCGGCATGATTAGGGTTTATTTCGATGGCCTGAGTGTACAGGTCAACGGCGAGTTCAAAGTGGTCGTCGATGAAGGCCTTGCCGGCTCTGATCTCCAGATCGGACGCCATTGGAGATGAAGTCTCCAGAAGGAGCTAGAACACAAAAGTATAAAATTTGTTGAATTAGGGAATCGGAGAGCACTGATTGGAGCTCCACTTGATGTGCTTTATAAAGCCGCTCAAGTCTACCCTCAAGTCGTTATTGAATTACAATAACAATTTTTTTTTTCTAAAAATAGCAGAAACCCGTTTTTGCCCTCGACCGTGTCCCCACTCGTCGTCGTCGGCTTCCGAGGAAGACAATTATTAAGCACACCGACCTTTCTACCATTCACGCCCACATCGTTTGAAAAGTCAGAAAAAAAAAATAAATAAATAAATAAATGAGAAAGACAAACGAAAGAGCAGATCTAAGTAACGTCGTGTTTGCCAAAAATAATAATATCTTTTTAGAAAAAATTCTTAACTCTCCGTTTCTTTTTTCCCAACTTTTTATTTATTAAAACCCTAATCAATAACTATAAAAATGTTAATTAATATTTAAAAAAGACATTTACCCGGTAGTCCAATTAGTCAAAGTAAACACTAGACAATATGACCCTAGTAAATAGTACATAGTTCTGGATTTGAATAGTATCACTAATGATACCTAAATTTATGGGAACCCTAATTATTACAGGACAATCAACACCTCAAATATTCGATCATAAAAGGTTTCTCTATTATAAAATAAATAAATAAATAAATAAATAAATAAATATATATATATATATATTATAAAATCTTTTATATTATAAGATAATTCTATATTAAATAGGAAAATTTTAAAGTTTCAAATCAATATGGATGGAAGATACAATTTAAATAATTGAAAACACATAATAAAATTTAGACACTTTAAAAAAAAAAGTAAGAATGTGTTTGGAAGTGTTTTTATTAAAAGTGTTTTCTCTAAAAATATTTAAAAAAAAATCAAGTGAGTAATTTTTTAAGTAATTTTTAAATTTTTTAAAAATATTTATAAGTTTTGTTATTTAATTTTTCAAAAAAATATTTTTTAAAGTTAAAAATCCTTCTAAGAATGATCGTTAAACAGATTCTATAACTATATTTATTAACAAATTAACTTCGAAAAAACTTAATCAAATCTTAAAATAGGGATGAAATGGTAAGGCAATTTCAAATTTTGCCTTTTTGTCCTTTTTTTTTTTTTTTTTTTTTTTTTACTCAAGTATATGCACTTTTGATCTTTTTAAATTGGAATATTTCATTCGTGTGTTAGGGTTTAAGAATTTTTCAATTATTCTTAAGGGAAATTGGATGGAAGAAGCTTTCGTATGGAAAATATTCTAATTTAAGTTTCATAGCTGTATGCATAGAACTTTGGGATCCCTAATTTAATCTAAAATAATTAAAATTTAGTGTCCAGCTAGGACAAAGATTCTTTATTTGGTATTAAGATGACAATGGGTCCATCACAAAGGTTAAGCCTCCTTTTTTTTTTTTTCTTTTTTGTCAGATTAGATTATAAAAAGAAGGATAATGACAAACCACAGCTAAGTAGATTAAAATTATATTATAATTTTGGTTTTTATATAAATACAATTTGTTGATGTTTTCAAGAAAATTTGTACATTAGTAAAAATTGTGTTACGAATAGCAATTAGATGATAATAATAATATCTTTTAAAAGACATTCAAAATAAAAAATATATTTTTAGAAATATTTTTTACCAACTTAAGAGGAAAAAAAAATTGATTAGAGAATTTTAGGTTATGTTTAGTTCCTGTAAAATTTGAGGCAAAATATGAGGGAAAACAAAATAAAGATGAAAATTTTGGAAAAAATTAAAATTAATAAATTATTTTATATGTTATTTTAAACTCATTTGGCTTGTTTTAATTTTTATATATAAAGATTAAATAATTTTAAAATATATAAGTTCATATCTAATTTAAATTATATTTGATTTTTTATATTTTTCATAAATTTTTTTAGAAACCAAACATGCCTTTAAGAAAAATTGAAATTTTAAAAAGATAGGGAACAACCTTATTACAAAATCTTTGTTGGGTTCCTTCTATAAATTTCATTGATCATCATTGATTCAATGAGTACCATCCCTTATTCAATGAAGGTAATTGGTTAATGATTTTTTCCTTCATGTCAACGAGGGTATACAAGTCAACTTAATAATTTTAAAAAAAAAATATTAAGTGAGTTTTACTAAATGATTTTAATATTTAAAATAAAAATTAATTAATAATTCAAGCAAAATTTAAAGTTATTTTAAGTCGTTAAGTTTTGTAAAATGTTAATTTAGGTCAAGAACCTCCTTCATGGAGGAGTTGTCGTAGTTATGCATTTCATTTTCCGATAGTATCTAAGAAAATTCCTTTCTTGTATCGAAGACTAGGAAGATGAATAATCCTTTTTAGAATCATTTGTTTCCTTCAATTCAGTTATCCTTTACTTTATAGGCTATGTTTACTTATATTTAGTATCTAGCAGAATTGGATTCTATCATTCTAATAGAAAGCTATTAATGCATTCTATGGTATTGACATTTAAATCCGATAATAATGACTTGGTCAAACCACCAAAATTTAGATTGAAAAAAACAAAGAAAAAAATCAAAGAATTTTCTTCACAATATACACACTATGAACGGGAATACAATACAATACAATTCCCCACATTTGGTAGAAAAAGACTATAAAGAAGAAAAATATTTTTCATATATAAATATTATCATACATAATTGCCAACAAGAATTATTATGAGATTCAATTCAAAATGTTAAATAATCTAAAAATTATACAAATTGAAAAATGTAAATAAAATTATTGAATAAAATCTAAAAATTAAAATTATTTTTATTTTATTAATTCAACTTATTAGATTTGTGCTAGTAAGTAAATATTTTTTTAAAAAAAAATTCTAATATTATCATCTTTATTCTGCATTTTCCTTAAAACATACTCCGTTTGTGTGTTTTCTCCGTTTCTAGAAGGCATCCCCGCCAACGCCTTTTCTGTACCGTTTTCATTTTTCTCAATTTTTGAAAACAGAAACTCCGTACTCTTGCTCGTCACCAGCCGTCTTCCTGCTTCCTCCGGCGGAGAGTAACTGATCGGAGACGGTGCCGGTGACCACGCAGAGAGATATGATATGGAGAACAACTGTATCCAAGATACCCAGCAAAATTGAGTACTCACTCCTCAAAGACATTGTCTCATTCTGCAACTCAAGGTCCGTACGAGATGGGATTTGCATTCACAGTCCCATTATCAAAATGGGTTTTCAAGAAGACATGTTTCTTAGTAACAATCTGTTGTCTCTATATGGAAAGTGTTTTGGAGTGGCAGAAGCACGCCAATTGTTCGATGAAATGCCTTGTAGAGATGTTGCGTCTTGGACAATGCTCATGTCCGCTTATGGGAAAATTGGAAACCATGAAGAGGCTCTTGAACTGTTTGACTCAATGTTGATTTCTGGGGAATACCCAAATGAGTTTACGCTCTCGACTGCATTGCGGTCGTGTTCTGCTTTGAGGGAATTCAATCATGGGACTCGATTTCAGGCGCTTGTGACAAAGTCTGGGTTTGATTCAAATCCGGTTTTAGGCAGTGCTTTGATTGATTTTTACTCCAAATGTGGGTGTACTCAAGAAGCATACAGAGTATTTGAGTATATGAACAATGGGGATATTGTTTCTTGGACTATGATGGTGTCTTCCTTTGTTGAAGCAGGGAGTTGGAGTCAAGCTTTACAACTTTATCACCGAATGATCCAAACTGGGGTTGCTCCAAATGAGTTTACCTTTGTGAAGCTTTTGGCTGCATCCAGTTTTCTTGGTTTGAATTATGGGAAATTAGTGCACGCCCATTTGATGATGTGGCGGATTGAACTGAATTTGGTTTTGAAGACAGCCCTTGTAGATATGTACTGTAAATGCCAGAGCATAGAGGATGCTGTCAAGGTTTCAAAACTGACTCTAGAATATGATGTATTTTTGTGGACTGCCATCATCTCTGGTTTCACTCAAAGCTTGAAGTTCAGGGAGGCTATCACTGCATTTCATGAGATGGAGACCTCTGGAGTTGTACCGAATAATTTTACCTATTCTGGTATCCTGAATGCTTGTTCATCAATCCTGGCACTGGACTTGGGTAAACAGATTCACTCAAGGGTTGTCATGGCTGGATTGGAGAATGATGTCTCTGTTGGAAATTCACTTGTCGACATGTATATGAAATGTTCCAACATGATAGAAGATGCTGTGAGGGCATTTAGAGGGATAGCATCACCCAATGTCATCTCTTGGACCTCTCTGATTGCTGGTTTTTCTGAACATGGACTTGAGGAAGAATCGATTAAGGTGTTTGGAGCAATGCAAGGTGTAGGGGTGCGACCAAATTCCTTTACGCTCTCTACTATCCTTGGAGCTTGTGGAACAATAAAGTCTCTAACTCAAACAAGGAAGCTTCACGGGTATATAATTAAAAACAATGCGGATAATGATGTAGTCGTTGGCAATGCTCTTGTAGATGCTTATGCTGGATTGGGGATGGTGGATGATGCATGGCATGTGACCAGTATGATGAAGCATAGAGATGTCATCACATACACAAGCTTAGCCACAAGAATAAATCAGACAGGTAATCATGAAATGGCATTAAACATCATCACTCACATGAACAAGGATGATGTTAGAATGGATGGATTCAGTCTCGCAAGCTTCTTATCCGCAGCAGCAGGTATACCGATAATGGAAACTGGAAAGCAGCTTCACTGTTACTCTGTCAAGTCTGGCTTAGGCAGCTGGATTTCAGTCTCAAATGGCCTGGTTGACTTGTATGGGAAATGTGGATGCATACATGATGCACATAGATCTTTTCTGGAAATTACTGAGCCGGATGCCGTATCATGGAATGGGTTAATATTTGGATTGGCATCAAATGGGCATGTCTCATCTGCCTTATCTGCCTTTGAAGATATGAGGTTAGCTGGAGTTGAACCAGATCAGATTACATGCTTGTTAGTACTTTACGCTTGCAGTCATGGCGGCTTGGTTGATATGGGGTTGGACTATTTCCAATCTATGAGAGAAAAACATGGTATCAGACCACAACTAGATCACTATGTTTGTTTAGTTGATCTCCTTGGTCGAGCAGGCCGGCTAGAGGAGGCCATGAATGTAATAGAAACCATGCCTTTCAAACCAGATGCATTGATCTACAAAACACTATTGGGTGCCTGCAAACTACATGGGAACATACCTCTTGGGGAACATATGGCAAGACAAGGCCTCGAGCTCGACCCTTCTGATCCAGCATTCTATGTACTGCTTGCTAACCTGTATGATGATTCTGGCCGGTCTGAGCTAGGGGAGAAAACTCGGAGGATGATGAGGGAGAGAGGCGTGAGGAAGAATCCTGGTCAGAGCTGGATGGAGGAGAGGAACATGGTTCATCTCTTCACAGCAGGAGATACATCACATCCACAGATAGGTAAGATTCATGAAAAGATTGAATCACTGATAGCTCAGTTTAGGAATCAGGGAATTTGGTATCAAGAAAATAGAGCTTTGGCCCATCACAGTGAGAAGTTGGCTGTTGCATTCGGCCTTATCAGTACACCACCAAAAGCTCCAATACGCATTATTAAGAACATTCGCATTTGCAGAGATTGTCATGACTTTATAATGAACGTGACTAGGTTGGTTGATAGAGAGATCATTGTGAGGGATGGGAACCGCTTCCATTCCTTCAAGAAAGGTGAGTGCTCATGTAGAGGCTATTGGTAGTTTTTCAAACAGGGAAAATCAGGATATGTTTGGGAATGTCTCCCCAAATAGGATTTTTTTTTTTTCTAAAGTAAAAGTTTGTTTGGGAAGTGGAATGTTTCATTCCCGGCCTCTGTTCTATATTTCCAAATATTTTTTAAAAATAATTTTTATCCACAATATTTTATTTTTTAAAATTTATAGGATTATTCTTTCAATACAAACCCTAGAAAATAAGTAAGAATAACTGAAAATAATTAAAATGTGTTCTTATAAGGGTTAAATACATTTTATCCTTCAATCTTATTCTACAAATGAACTACACTTCTCTCCTGATGAATGATCTCCTTATTAGCCATAGAGAGCAATGGAACTGGATCATATGACAACAGAAAATTTCACAAGGAATAATGAAGGAAAAAAAGAATGAGAGGAGAATTCTTGAATAAAGCCAGCTCAACTAGAGATTATTAACTGAATGGTTCAAGCTTGTGTGCCATAAGTTGTACACTGTAGAATCCAGTGACAAACATACAGCGAGATAGCAAACATCAACAAGAGGATACAGAAAAATGGACATTGATTCATCTTTTAAATATGATGTTTCTTGATGCAAATCAAAAACAAGCCCAGCAACATACTTTTATTCCTTTGGCTGTGACTCACTAGAGGTGCCTGCAGGCGTATCCTTCTCTGGGTGAGGAGTAACAGCCTCCAGTGTATTGTAGAACTCCTCTGGGAGAGGACCTGGTCGATGCTGAGGAACATGCTTTGGAATTGGAGCATCATTCTCGATAACCTCGCATTCATAGTCGTCGGGAACACCCCATGGATCCCACTCTGCATTCCAATATAAAAAAGACATTATTAACAAATCTGGTCACTTTTAATGTTTGATGTTCTTTTAAGACAAGAACAAGCCATATGGTTCCAACACTAGAGCCGAGCTTCACCTAGAATTAGTTTGGGGGTTTCACTCCATTGGACCAACGGAATAATGGGATAAACTAGTCCAGGGACTAGAGCAACCATTTAGATCCCTAGAACTACATTTGGCCAAGGTTATTCAGGCAAAAAACAATTGCCTAGGCTTCCATATGTTACAGAGGTTCAGATGCTTGCAGAACAGGATTTGTTCATTTATTGTTACCATCTCAATAAACTTTTTTCCACAAGTTCAAACCCCTTTACATCTGATCTCAAAAGTAAAATTGTAATTTCATACATTCACAGTGCCTAAAATAAAAACTTTCTGAAATTATTATCCAACAAATATAGTATAATCAGAAGGAAATAATTCGCACTGCTCTATCCAACAAATATACATCACTTCTCAATACCTATACCTACATACATTCCAAGAGCCAGTATAAGACAAGGATGGACATGGCTTCCTTATTCAAAGAAACAATATTACATTAGAAAAAGTATGAACAAAAGAGAGGAGAGGTGGAAGATTTTTATAGATAGAATGGTAACAGACAGCCGATCAAGGGCACTAGCAAGCAGTGGGCCATCATGTGAGATGAAGTAAATGTAATGTAAGTTCACCTATTTTATTCAACCGTGTTTATGGATTTTAGACCATTTATGCACCCGGATTTAAATGCTTGTGTTGCTGCTAATCCTTGGTATCACTGTTTTTGAAGAAATTCATATTTTACCATAGGAACAAACCTTTTCAATGCCAAAACTCCCAAAATAATCAATGTTAACAAACTAGCATCCATGCATGACTCAGAATTTACATAAGTTGCATTAACTCTAGATCACCCCTTGGGTCAGACTATTATATGGCAGAGCAATCAGATAATCCACTTTACAACAAGCATCATGAGTGGTGGTAAATCTTTATGCTCAGAACAAGCTATTCCATAGTATGTTCATCAGATTAAAGACTATCCACATTTCATGAATTTCACTGAGAATAGCATGGGAGAAGAAATTGATTTGAGATTAGTTAAAAAACTAAACACCAGAGCTATAGAATTATCCAAAATGAGAACACGACTCAGCATTGCCAGGAATCTTGGAAGCCTTGAAAAATGTAATTATCAATCTTAACACGAGGAAAGTCACACAAATTAGGCTCTACTTTTTTATAAGATGATAAGATCAATTAAGCTCTAACAATCATGAATATAAACATAGTCTCTAAACCTCTAAAAATGTATACAACCTAATACTCCAAAAGATGAAGCAGTGAAGAACATATGCCATATGATTCATGTTGGCATAACATCTCCTGTCACGAAGTACTCATGCAACGATTTCTAACTTTCAAGTAAAATAAAAGACAACAAAAACCGAAAAATAAGATTTGAAATTTATAGCTTCCCTTTTCATTAATGCTTCTTGGAGATTAAATGACTAGAGTCAACTAAGTCAAATAGTTGAAGTGGGCTAGGGTTAACAGCATTGTAGAAGATTTTGGTTTCCATTGTTCCTAAGTAATATAAAACTCTGCAGTTCAACGTTTTAGTTTCATTCCTTTTCCTACAATCTCCTCAATAACCAAATGGGCCAAAGAACATTTCTATTTCAAGATGGCTACTTTTTCATCTGGTTCTAGTCCTATCCTTTGAGTACATCAGATTCAGTCACTGAAAAAGAGAATCAAAAGAAAATGAAATGTTGATTCTTAATTGGTCAGAAAAATTAAAGTTACCCTGAACAAACCAAAAAGTTGTATTAGGCAGAATTAAGTTGAGACTTTTGTTTTGTAAGGTGTTTCAAACAACAAAAAATTCAAGCTACATTTTCTATTACTTGTCTCTCGTACTTCTCAGCAACCAAAGGCAGGTTAAGTCCAAAAGAGTAAGGAAAAAACTGGTGTTTGTTTAGTCTATCGGCACAACCCAGCGCCTTTCAACACCGCAAGAAATCACAAGGAAAGAAAGCCAGTGTTAGGAATCTTTCAATATTGGAGAATGCCTAATAAAATTTCCAATTTTTATTCTCCTCTACTCTCCTTTTCTCATCAACCAAAACAATGCACACTTAAAATCCCAGGGGGGGAAAAAAAGATCCCTCAACAAATTAAAACTCCAGTTGGTTGCGAAGAAAATGCAACAAAGAAAATACCATTTAAAGTCCTACTTGTCTATTATCCCCCATTTTCTGATCAACCAAACAGACATAATTCAAATCCAATGGAAAAGAAGGGGAACCCCAAAAATATTAACGCTCAATTTGGTTGCCAAGAAAATGCAGGAAAACGTAAGGAACTAACATCTAACCTCTCCCTTTTCATTATTTTCCACAAAACATAAAAGAACCACCAAACCCTAATCTCACACAAGTATCATTTCTCATCATCAACACAACAGTCAGGACTCCTTTTTCTTCATTTCCTCCAATTTCCCAGCAACCAAACAGACAAACAATACCAACAATACAAACCAAAACGAAATAAAAAATCAAACATTTCACATAATTGTACTCACCGTTCAACATGGAGAGGAGCTTGAGCTCGTCCTGCGCTTCCTCGATGAGCTCCTCCACTTGCCCACACCCCAACCGCTTCTCGATCTGCTCCCAGTCCTCCTCCTCCTGGCAAACCTTGAGGCGGTGGCTCGTGAAGCTCTCAACAGCCTTACGATAGCCCTCATCTTCGGGAACGGTCTGGATCTCGTTTAGGGTTTTGGTATAGAGGGATATAAGGACCTCACGGGCATTGGGGACCACGTCCAGTCCTACGATCCCAGTGGTCTCCTTCACCTTCGCCATCAGCGGCCGCGCAATTCGCCGGAGAAACATCGTCGCTGCTTTCTTTGTGCGGCTCCTCTGCGGATTCCCTCTTCTCTTCTTAGGCTGTTGCCGTTCGGACGATTAATGACACCAGGGGTGATTTTATCATTGTGGAAATGGTTTTACCCATAGGATTTTTTATGGTTTTATTTTTTATTTTTTATTATGGGGTGATTTTATATTGTTAATGAAAAAAGTTTTAGGGTCTACGACTACGTAAGATGACTTTTAATTTCAATATTTTGTTTAATAAATCGAATTTATCTTTTATGAACTTTATTTCAAAAATATATATTTTTTTAATAAAAAAGGATAAATTCTGATTTTTTTTTATTTTTAGAAATTTATATTTTATATTTAGGAAAAACATTTCCAAAAAGGTCTTTAAATATTAATATGGGTCATATTTGAAATTCCACAAACACCCTTTAAAATTGGATTTAACATTTGTATGTTATTTAATTACTTAAGATGTTCTCCCAAATTATACTTAATACCTTCAAAGCAAATTATTAAAAATCAATATATAAATGTAAAAGTTTTAATTCGGTTTAACAAAGTTTTATAATAATATTTTTTTTATAAAAACAAAAATTATAATGAAAACTTAAAAGGACTTTTGAGTTTTCTTATTTGATTTATCTAAAAGTAAAAGAAAAAAATAAATTTGGGTAAAAAATATTAATTTTTTTCACGTGGACATCAAATTTTTTAATGAAATAAGTTATCACTAAATTGATCTTCCAAAAAATATCACTCCCCAATTCAACAAAATTTAGGATCGATAAGTGAAAATTGATCTTCCAAAAAACATGACTCCCAAATTCGATAAAATTTAGGATCAATAAGTGAGAAGTCCTATATCTAACACATTACATGTATTAAAAAGATAATACATGATAAAATTTGAAAGACTACAAAATCTTGTCTTACAGATAAAATCAAATCTCTCATTTTTCTATTAAAGAGAATTAAAAAAACAAAACAAAACAAAATAAATATTATCTCTTGTCAACAAATTTCTAAAGGAAATGAAGTTAAAAGAGGATAAAGAATAAATAAATATTCTCTTGTTAATAAATTTCCTTAATGAAGAAGACAAATTGTTAAAAATCAAAAAACCAAATTCTTTGAATCAAACAACTAAATTTTAGAGAATTCTAAAATTTAATTCCCTAACTTACTTATAAATACGGGTGACTTCTTTCAATAAGAGGACTGATTCGGGTGGGCAAAAATAACTTTACATGGGAAAAGGGGTTTCACAAAGAAGAAAAAGTTTCACGAGGATATTTACAATAAAATATTTTATATAAGTCTTATACCGTCAGATCCATTATCTTGTATAATTAATATAAATATCTTATACATAATATGTACATAGGAAGAAAATGAAAGTGACATTTGTTCAATTATACAAACAAAAGACTAAAATATGTTAATAAGAGGATGACCTATATAAACCTTGTACCATTAACACATTGACATTGTACAATCAATACAAATACCTTGTGAATAACATGTAAATGTGAAAAAAAGGGATATGTATTCAATTATGGCAACAATTTTTTTATTGGTCTATTATGAAATCCAATCAAATGTTGAAAGGGAAAGGACTGGAATATATTCACATCAGGATGCCTTGTACCATCAACACAATAGCCTTATATATATAATCTATACAAATGCTTTGCACAAATGTGAAGACAATGAAGGGAGCATGTGTTCAATTGTGCCAAAAATATTTTTGATTGGTCTATCATGAAATCCAACCAAATGGCAGAAATGAATAGGTTGGCCTTACACTATCAGCATAATTGTTATATATAATTAGTACAAATATCTTATATACCATGTGCAAATACAAAGAAAATAAAGGTGATGTGTTCAATTATTGAAACAATGTTTTATATTGATTTGTTATGAAATTCAATTCAATTCAATCAAATGCCAAAAAAGAAAGAATTGCAATATATTAACAATAGGATGCCTTATTCATACTCTTATACCATTACTACAACTATGTTACACAATCAATACAAATGTCTTATACATAAAGTGAAAATATGAAGAAAATGAAGGTGACATGCCTTCAATTGTGCAAACAATATTTTTCTTTGGTCTATTATAAAAATCCAATCAACTACAAAGAAGAAAATGATTTGAGCATATTGTGCCTTATACAAGCCTTATGCCATCAACATAGCTAACTTATCTAGTGAGTACAAATGTCTTGTATCCATTGGTCTACTATGAGAATTTTAATTGCTATAATAATTATTATGAAATTTTAAAACTAGTCAATAATACTCGTATTCGTTGGAAGGTTTTATGGGTGATTTTTTTATGTAAATTGCGCATTCCTTTGTGCAATTGAATGTTTTTTTTTTATTCATTAATTATATCCTAATAAAAGAGCTTGAAATAAAAAATAAAAAGATTTTTGGGCTAAACTTAAAGAGACTACTTATTCACCCCTCTAGGTAGTTTGATGATACAAGATTATAAGCTCTCATTAGTTTAGCTAGATTAAGTTAATAATAATTTTTCCATTTATCCAGGTTCAAGACTATATATCTTCCTATGACTTATACAACTTTTACCAAACTCAAAGTTGTAGTAGAATCACCCTCGGGTTAGCATGGGTAAGTATCATAAGTTACAAAAAGGGTAATGGCTTTTAAAAAGACATAAGGTGGACGTTAAGGAATTGAAAATTGAGCATTTTTAATTTATAAATAGTATTTATATTAATGTCGAGAGCTCAAGTGTTAGGAGTGTTCAAGTGCACTTCAAAGACGCTTAAGCATTCAAGCCTTAAATTGCCTAGTTTTGATACTTTGCAAGGTTTTTAATTTTCATCAAATTGCAAATTTGTATATATATATATATATATATATATATATATATATATATTGGAAAATTAAGTTATCAAACTCTTATTGAAAGCCATCTAGGGTTCACTTGTATATATATGTCTTACATTTTTCTTTTTCTTTTTGACACATATTAAGGCTAAAAGTCATTACTCTTGTATTTAAAACTCTCAAATCAATTTATGTCTATTTTTAGATTCGTTACGGAGGAGTGTATCCCCTTAAGGTATTGAGGGGGTTCACCAAATAACATGAATATATTGCATTGCGGACATGAGTTCACGTGTAAGTCTTAGAAAGTAGTAACAACCATGTAAATTTGTACATCTAATTCTTTATAATTAATGGATTATAACTATGTGATCTCTAACTTGTGATTTTCCGTTTGCAATTTTTTAGGAGACTTTGTGGATGGTATTTTAGGCAAAAAAAATAAAAATAAAAAATAAAAAATTTGATTTTGGGATAAAATTAAAAAGACTACCTATTCACCTTATGTGGGTGGTTAAATGATACAATATAATAAGCTCTCAATATTAGATTATTATTATTTTTTAATAATTATTGTCTTTATCTTAATTATATAGAATAAGAAGAAACAAATAATTATTTTTGAAAAAATAAAAAATATTTATTTAAAACAAAAGAAAATAATAAAAACAAATATTTTAACACTAAATAACATTCAAATGTTAATAGAAATAAATACAATAAATACTTAATGAAAGTAACTTTTATTTAGACTTAAGTCAAATTAAAATCTATTTAGTTTTAAGACATAAAACTAAACATCACCAAGGTATGCTCCATACTAAAATAACTTAATGAGTTATATTAAATTTAATTTAATTTTAGGACATAAAACTAAGAATTAATTAGTTAAAATGGTCGAAATAATTCTCATATTTGTGAATTTAACATTTTCTATGTTTTTGTTTGAAGAGTAACCCATTTTTGACATAATTGCCCTTAATTATTTTGAGTATTGACATATAAGTTTTAAAAAAATAATTATTTTTACCAAAAAATAAAAATAAAAATAAAGGTATTTTTATCAAAATGTAACTAAAAAATGATGAAGGGTTAGATTTCTAAAATCGGGTTTTCAATGATCATTTTAATCAAATAACCTTAAAATTAAACAACACCATAATATATACGGTGCTAAAATAACTTAATATTACAACTTAAAAGCTAAACTTATTATAACTTCACAAGAAGTCATCTTAAGTTAATAAAAATTTGAATTTAAATATAAAATATTATCAAAAACATTAAAAGTAAGCTTTAATGTCTTACTTCAATTGGACAACTTGTATCGAACTAACAATGAGGGTGATGATCATGCATAACTTTTCAAGATGCTTATTTGGACCATTAAATTTGGGTCCCACACTTCTCAACCTGATTTATGTGTTCATTTATATGCTTAAAAATAGATATTCTTACTTTTACTAAGACATTTAATGGAATACTTCCCAAAAGTCAAAATTATCACTAATTCTTATAGCTTTTTAAAATACAATTAATTAGTAAAATATAAATAAAATCAATCATATATTAATTCCACTTTTATTTCTATTTCTATATTTCATTTGATAATGATTTTACAAGCATTTTTATTCTTTTTTTTTTACATTTAAAATTTTTTATTTTTTTAAAATATTTGTAAAATTAAAAACGTTTTTTTTTATAATTATTACCAATTGAGCCCCAAGTTAGACTTTAGACGGGGCTTTGACTTTGTAAATTTTCCGAGGACCTGCCCAATTTTTTTAGACTAGTACAGTGAACAAAAACAAAGGGACAAACTCCATGATTTTATCAATTTGTCGTCACAGTCTGTTGAATTTAATGGAAGAAAAAGTAGAGAGGGCCTTTTTTTTTTTTCTTTTCCTTCATATTTATCCTACGAAAAGAGCAAAAAGGAAAAGATCGGGAAAAATCTATTGATTCGTCCTGACGTTTGAGGGCGATCTAAACAGATTCTCCGGCGGTGCTGACGGAATTTTTGGGTGGAGACTGAGGTTGGCTGCTGGTAGAGGCCGATCCCGTTGAGTCGAGTGCATGCATGGCCATGACAATATCATCATCGTCTTCTTGGGCTTCACACCATGGTTCGGTGTCTTCATTATTGTCTTCAGTGTCTGGTTTCGGGGTATTGTCGGAGGTGGGGGAGGCGGAGACTTTTTCGGTTGTTCCGACGTCGGATCTCCAGCCTCCGGGGCGGCGGTGGGTGTGATCGCCGATGTAGGTGACGATGTACACGTCCGGCTCCTCTTCGCTTAGGTCCACTTGCTTTCTAGCTGCACAACCTTTGAAGCTGCTGCAGCGATAGTAGCTTCTGCTTCTCAAAATGAAATGAATTAGAAATATGCCTGAAATTCTGATGAAAAGTAAAATTCAAAAATTCAGAAACAAACCTTGGAGTTATGGAGCCCTGTATCGGCTTCTGTCCATATTTTCTCCAACTCCATGAGTCTGTAGACAGCGACTCCGCATTCATCTTCATCACCAGCCTCGGCTGCTTTCTCCTGTAACAAAAAAAAAGCAAGCAAAACCGGAGATTTCAAAGATTACGGAATTCTTTTCGACACCAAACCCATGAAAAATGAGTTACCGTCTTCCCCGAGGCGCTTGAGATCCAACCCCATCATTCTCATTCTGTTGTTGCTGCTGCGGCGCTTCTGGTTGAACTGCAGCATTAATTGGAATAGCAGGTGCATCGACAATAGGAGTGGCAGCGTTTGTTCGTTGTTGCACTTCCTTTCGTCTGCGTTTCTTTTCCGATCCTCTAATTGTAGAATCAGCAGCCACCGGGGTGGCGACGATGGCGGCAGCTGCGGCGGTGGTAGGCTGAACCCTCCGGTAGAAGGGTTTATAAACATGAGATAATTCGTCAAAAGGGTCGTCCAATTCATTTTTGGGATCAATTAGAACAGGAGAAGGAGGAGGAGATAAATCAATGGCAAACTCATCCGGGTGTAAGAAGCTCTCTTCCAGTGTGTTTCTGGCTATGACCTTATGACCAGCACTGGAGGAGCAGCTTCTGACAATGGCAGAGAGGTCCCAATCATTACTCATTTTCGCTCAAATTTCGACCTGAAAAAACCCTAAATTAGAGAGAAGAAGGGCTAACAACGTCGCTCACTAATCAGAAAGAAACCTCAAAGTTCAGAGAAAGGAAAGAGCTGGTGTGGAGAAGACTGATACGGACTGTGCCCTGTTTATAGAGGGTGTGTAACAATGGCGGTTTTGGAGTGGAGTCCCAGAAAAGGTGGTTTTGTGGATTGAGCCAGTGGTTTCTTTCACTACAAAACCACTCATCTTTTCATTTATTTTTGTTTTGGCTTTTTTCTCTGACTCTCATGCACTGACACTCCGCGTACGGATGTTACTAGCTCAATGTCACTAAACCGAGTTTTTCATAAAAGGAAAAAAAGTAAATATATATATATATATTTATTTTTAAATAAGAAATTAGTTTTATGCATGTTACTTGTCATAATTGAGTGAATAATAGCTTTACTCATATTACAGGACATAAAAATCAATTTGAAAATAATCTTTATTCTCTTAAAAAATTTGAACTAAAATATATACTATTATTGCTTTATATATATATATATATATATATATATATATATATATATATAAAATTAATTTTATATCATTTATTATAATTTTGTTATAAGTATATTTACCGAAAAGATGATATATTAACTAATGTTTCAACTAAAAAACCGGTATTTGTTAAATTGTATATATTAGACATTAACTAATATGTCATCTAGAAAATGACTTTTTGTCGGTATCGTAAATTTTCGGTTGATAGTTGTCGTTTTATGTCTGTTATAAATTTTTTACTAGTATTTGTCATTTCGTGTCATTTATAATATTTGATAAATATATATCGTTCTCATATCTATCAAAAAAACTTGTTAATAATGATTCTATCCTCCGTTACGAAATATTTCTCCAATATTTAAACCAAGTTTTAAAGTTCTTATATTTTCACTAGAAAATTGATTTCATATTCTAATTTGATTTTTCAAATTCCCTCTTTGATGATCCCAATAACAAATATTGTTATCTTTTATTTAATCAAAAGTTTGATTGGGAAAATGCAATATCATTTATTTGCATCTACAAAAATGATTGACCTCCAAAAATAGTCCACTAAATTGTTTTTCCAATGTAGTTAGTGACAAGTATGATGTAATTCTATGAAAATGAAAGATATTTGCTTATAGGATGGAATGGAGAATTTTGGATGTTTGTTATGATGTCACTTCAATTGTCCATTTTAGACCCACATGCTTCATAAATTCTCATTCTTTATTGTAATTTGATTACAAAATAATGTATGTCTTATTTATTTGATGAATAAAAAGAAATAACTCAATTTATCATTTAGATGTTTGTTGTGAAACATATTTGAATGTAAGGAGATAAAATATAAAAAAAAATTGAATATGAAAATGAAAAATAATGATGGAGTCAGAAAGGAAGGTTACGGAAGACATAACATGAAATTTATTTTAGGAGAGTAGAACAACATATGAATGTCAGTATAACCTAATGGTAAGTTGGTAATTATTTGTTTTTACTCAAAATCTTAAATTAAGGGATCAAATTTCTGCCTCGAAAAAAAGTGATGGAGTAAATTATATTTAACCCTAATGACAATAATAATAATAATAATAATAATAATAATTCTAACATCAATATGCAATTAAGAGGGATGACACATCTAATAATTCTCACTTAATGTAAGATATATCTCTCTTTATCTTTAACAAGTTCAAGGTAAAGTTGAGTCATTTATTAATTTTTTTTTAATGAGGAAAAGATATATTAAATGCGTTTAAATATAATTAAATTATCAATTATCTTTACTACATTTGAATAAAAATAGAAACAAAACTATTAATTACAACCTACATCCATTTCTTAATAAAGGAATAGAAATAAATATGAGTCATTAATTAATTAATTAATTAATTAATTATATTAGTTTTATATACAATAATATGATTAACTTAACTAATATTCTTAAGATATACGTGAGGAAGTAACTTTATAAATCAAGTAGATTAATTTACATTTAGTTTACTAAGTTTTCGTTTAGAGGGTGTGTGGTAAATCAATTTAATGACATAATATGACTTAATGACTTAATTTAAGTTATTAAATAGATTAAATATATTTGGTAAAATAACTTAATATCACAATTTAAAGTAAAAAAGAATTTTAAGTATTAAGTCAAAATAGTTAATTTATTTTTAATTTCAAATTTCTTTTACCTTATTTACCCATATTTAGTGAAAACATATTTTACAAGTATCACTTTACATTCACAATTCATCTTTTATGGTAAAATATTTTTGTAATTATTTCATATTTTTAGAATACGTTAAAGTTAAAATTGACAAGTGTAAATATGTTAATTTGATAATTAAGAATAAAATTTAATTTAATTTTACCGAAACAAAAACTTAAAAATAATTTAATTTAAAATAAACTTAAATTATTAAGTAATAAGTATTAAGTTTTATTAAAACACCCTCTACCTTATCATTTAATCAATTTCTAAATAATTAAATATTATCATTTTTTAACAAAAAAAAAAAATCTTTTCATATTAGGTCTCACTTCTTAATCACATAACTTTACATGCCTTTGCGCGTTAACACACCGAATTGTGCACGTATTACCCACATGATTATGCGTATGAATTTCATGTCTTTGGAAATCAATTCGCACCTTGTTTTCATAAATTAAACAAAAATAAATGAAAATATAACTTATAAATTAAACAAATGCTTACCTAAAAAAATGCATCTTTTTATAAGTATTTTTAAATTTTTTTTTTTTATAAAAAATGCATCTTTGTTTTGTAATATAGCTTTCTAATTTCCATTCTCCATTTTTTTTTTCTTAATTTAATATTGAGTAATGTTGTCTTCAACTATTTATTGCCCTTTTAATATATATATATATATATATATATATATATATATATATATAAACTTTTATTTCATAAGTTTATGTTGTTATTTAAGGAGTACATTATTGTTATAATATTAGAGGCTTTATAAATTAAAGATTATTTTTTGTAGATAGACTTAATAAATGACATGATTTTATTATAACATGCTATTTATATTGTAATAAGTTAATATATTTTATAACAATTTTTTTAAAGATATAAAGAGGATTTTGAAAATTATGATATTATCTTTCAATTGATATGAAAATTATGATATTGCATTTCCATTGAATTTTAAAATAAAATTCAAATTCAAAATAAAGTGTTGTAGCAGTGTAGAAGTTGGAGATGTAGCACGTGGTGTTGTTTTCTAAAGTTGTGGTAGATGGACATGAGTGAGAGCGTTTATAAATCCTTTAAGCTTGTAGTAAATGAGTGTGACTCAAAATTATAGTAATGAATTTTAATTAATGTTAAAATTTACCACGTCACAAATTTTATTTTTCTTATAATTAACATTTTTAAGGATATACAAACATAAAAAATGTTTAAAATTTTGAAGTGACAAATAGGTGTGATCGTGCATGTAGTCAGCAGTACTCAAGTCTCTTGGTCCTCTTCACTACCGAGAAAAAAGCTAAGAAAAGAAGAAGAAAAATGAAGAAAACTCATACATGATCGAATTGTGGAATTGTATTTGCTGGAATTGATTTTGGTATTATCATTTGTGGGGTATTATTCAATTTGATACTCATCGAAGGGTTAGTCAAATGTGTCCTGGTATTCATTCCTCGTATCAACTAAAGTAGGAAACGAAAATGAGTCGTCGTTCAAGAAATCCTCTTTGGCAGCATTGTTTGTCTTTGCCTTGTGGTGGTAGACTGAACCCTCTTGTAGAAAGGTTTGTAAACATGAGACAATTCGTCAAAAGGGTTGTCCAGTTCATTTTTGGGATGAATCATACAGGAAAAGGAGAAGGAGATAAGTCAAAGGCAAACTCATCAGAGTGGAAGAAGCTATTTTCTAGTGTGTTTTTGGCTATGGCTTTATGAGCAACACTAGAGGAGGAACTTCTGACAATGGTAGAGAGGTCCTGATCATTACTCATTTTCACTCAAATTTGGACCAAGAAAAACCTTAAACTTTTAGGAGGGAAAAAGCTCAAAGAAAAGAAAGGCAAAGACTTTGTTCACTGATTAAACCTTAAGGTTATGTTTGGTTCCAAAAAATACTAAAGAAATAAAAAAAATCTAAAGGAAAATGATTTTTTCATGTTTGGTTGTCCTATAAAAAATATCAAAAAAAATCATATATAATTAAAACTAATTAAAAACTTATATATTTTTAAATTATTTAATCTTTATATTAATGAGTTAAAATAAATAAAATGAGTTTGAAGTAATAAAAAAAATAATTTATCAATTTTTAATCTATTTTTTTTTTATTTTTCTTCACTTTTTCTTTCCTTCTATTTTCCTTTGTATTTTTTTTCTCTTACATTTTTCCTCAAATTTTCTGGGAACCAAACATAGCTTAAATGTTTTCGAGTGTTCAAAAACATTTTATTTTGACATAAGATTTTTCCTCTAAAGCATAAATTAAAGAAGCCTAGTGTCACACCCTAGAAAAACCACTTTTTTTTTCGAGTGTGCGGTGCTAAGACACTAACCTAACCTTAGCCAACATTCCCAAAAGCCACAACAAAAGAAATATAATACACGCAACCAACAAGATACAAGAGCTTTCCTTACTTGTATTACTCAACAATTATAAGATCACAAAACTTTTTACTAAGTGCTCTAACACCTTATACAATTTTGCCTGAGTTATAGAAAATATTACACTATTTGTTTATTCTCTCTATGCTCTCTTATCTCTCTACAATGGAGGAGACTTTTATACATGTTGTCATGCATTAGAATTTTGAATTCAAATAGTTGAATCTAAAACAAGAGTATGGGGGTGATGGTTATGCAACTACCATAACCACCCAACTAAATACACTCTTTGAGCCAAAGGTGTCTCTTCACGCTTCATGCAACCACAAGTTATCTGATGTTCCATTTCATATTGAGTCAAGACTTGCCACTCTAGGTGTACGTTTCTTCTCAATAAGTGTAGGTTCAAGTTTATAAATACTTATATCTATTACATAGTATAAAGTTGTCTACTTATTATTTATTTAATTAATTATTTATTTTGTTATTATTTTAAAATTTTAAAA
This sequence comes from Vitis vinifera, assembly GCF_030704535.1. Lineage (NCBI taxonomy): Eukaryota > Viridiplantae > Streptophyta > Magnoliopsida > Vitales > Vitaceae > Vitis > Vitis vinifera. Next base: position 23,334,078 of record NC_081820.1, on the reverse strand, counting down.
CTTGTAGGTAAATGTAAGATTTTTATATTTAAAATATAATATTAAATTTTCTTTTACAAAAGAAGAAGAGATTAACATTTTAATATTATACCTTTTATTACTTCCATTATAAAAAAAAAAAAAAAAAAAAAAACGTTAACCATGACACTTTTTAAGTGTCAAGAAATACCTTCAATGGCGCTTCCCCAAAGCATCAATTACTAGCCTGTCATAATAAGTATTTGCCTACAATTATGTTTTTAGAAAGCGTCATTGAAGAGAACCTTGACGCTTAAAAAAATTGTCATCATTAGTTATATCAAACTATATTGACACTTTTATAAGCGTCATTGTTGAGTAGAAGAAACCTTGACGCTTTCTATAAGTGTCATTGTTTAGCAGTTTCAAATATCGAACTATAAAGACACTTCTAGAAAGCGTCATTGAAGAGAACCTTGACACTTCAAAAAGTGTCATTGTTAGTTGTTCGCACTACATCGACACATTTATTAGTGTCATTATTGGGTTGGATAAATGTGGATATTGTCATTCCTTAACATTTAGTAAAAGCATCAAGGAAGATAATTGTTTAATCTTAAATTTAGTTCTAATTTAATAATTGTTGCACGTAATTTTTCATCTGCTATTGAAATAATGCATACACATAAGAAAAAAAATTATGTACCAATGAAATTAGTTGTTGCACCTAATTTTTCACCTGGTAATACCTTTCCAAATTACAGTATTTAATAATAGATAGTTGAACTTGTATTTCATAAATAAGAAACACAAAAAAGCTAAAATATATTAAAATAACAAAAAAAAGTCACCACTTTAATGTTTAGTCCCTTAACATAGTCCATTTTTTCTTTACATGCAACCCAATTGTGCTTTGGTCTTCAACATACTTCTTCATGCTAGCTTATCCAACTACAATGTTAATTTCCCAAAAAGATGACCTACATGCACAAAAAACTAAAATCAATTACAATTTCAGAAAAAGATATATAAGTGAATACTTCTAGAAATAGATTGAAAGAAATGACAATGAAAATATAATAGGAAAACAAATGTGTATACCAATTGACATATATATGTGACCCTAAGAATAATTATAACAAAATTACTATCAATAGTTAAAACACAAAGCAAAAGATTAATCAAATACGGGACAAGAGAACATTAACATCAATAATCCATTAAATCTTTAGTAAAACCCAAATTAAAGAAAATAGAAAAACAAACCAAGTTTGGGACAAGAGAATATCAACATCAATAGTCTATTAAAATATTCAATTAGGCATTGTTTAATAGTAATAGACCTCATCGAATGTGCAACATTGTAAAGGGAAGGTTTGGGAATATGGTGTAACATGAAATAAATAGGGTTCACACCATGATACTTTATCAACTAAGTTTTTTGTTAAGTTAAAAGAATTAACATTTCCTACCATCTGATATGCATTGCAACATTGCATCCAAAACAGTGGCCAATTGTATCATACTTATCATTCATCTTATTTATCACTATCATGAGGGGATTATGTTCATAGAGATACTTCATTGGCATCTTCTAGAGCTATGCTCAATCAATTACCCAGTCTACAAATTGGTTGAAGAGATAAAAATAGAACCGTTAATTTTAATAAAATGAAAATTAAACTACAAACCACATTTTCGACACTTGAAAAAACTTAATTAGAAGTTAATTAAGCAATGTAATTTGAACTTCCACTATTTGTATATATATATATATATATATATATATATATATATATAGTAATCCATCATCTTGTAGTTTTAGATTCATTGAAAAATAAATAAGTTAAGCAATGAAACAAAAAAATTATTTTATGAAGAAATTTTTATGTTTTATGAGGGTGACAATGTAACTTACAATAGAGTGGTAAAACACCATGGCCAAAATTAGAAGTCTTCATGTTTCCTTTTGAACCAACAAGAACATTTTGTAGTTGAGAATGAAAACAAATGATCACATGAGAACAAAAAAATTCCAAGTGTATATCCCCCTTTAAAAGATCTTTAATAGGAAGTAAAAAATAATAAACTTGATATCCCTATGAAAAACACCTTTGTTGTGGCAGTAGCTCATAAACTATTAGAAACTTGGAAAAACTTCCAACTTTCAGCTTCTGAAAGTTTCCCTTTGGATGCCTGTGAGTCATGCATGCAATTAACAGCTTAGTTCAGTTATGGGAAACTGGAGAAATATCATGACAATAGAAAGAAAATATTATCAATTTGGTTGTGATTCCATCAAACAATTTACTTTTAATGATATATTGGTTCAAAAGAGAAAGAAATAAAATATTAACCTCGCCAAAAGTGATAGTTGGATAGGGCAAAATTATGATATATTTCCATACAAAAAGGTGTCTTCAAAGCCTTCAAACAAAAGAAAGTATCAATTAAGTGACCAACATTACCCATTCAGATCGTACTTCGTTCAACTCATCTTTGCTATATGATTTTTTTCTGTGAAACTATTAAGGAGTAATGTAAACAATTTGATCAATTACATTGAAAAATAAGCTAAAAATTGATATATTAGAAATTAATAAATTGGTGCACACCTTTGATGTAAGACATCCTTGATCAGCAATAATATCTCTCATATATTTCATCACATAGTATCCACATTCAACACTACCTATTTGTATTGGACACTTTATGCATAAAAATAAATCATTGTAGAATACACCAATTTTATAGTTAGTTGTAGGATATCTTGTACTTAATTAAAAATTAAGAAATGGTATTAAAAATTGCATTACTTAATTTATATGAATTACTCACTCCTATTACAACCCAAGTAGGCTCCCTCTTTGATGATTTATGTTTTTGTGGTAGATGAATTCTAAGGACCCTGCATGAAGAAAATAATATGTGTTACCAATTATGCTTCATGCTCTAGTATTGAGAGAGAAACTTACATATTAATAATCTCCTTAAGATCATCAGAAGGTTGATCTTGCAATGAGTCAAGGTAATATGCAATCATAGTCCTTGTGTCCAATGCCACCAAAACCTAATGATAGCTACAAAATTTTACATAAATTTAGTTATATATTAATTATCATTTGATAAGTTTACATACATAGCTTACTTAAGTTCTATACTTACCCTAGGTTGTATGGAATGAAAATAAAGTTAGCATAATTTGCATTTATCAATCGATTAGTAATAAGCCTTGACCTACTTTCCTTGCTTGCTTCCCCCATTCCAGCTTTGGAAACCAAAGCCGGATTTACAAAAGCAAATCGTCCTGCCATCTTAGTATCAACCATCTTTTTATGCAAGTGCCTAATTTAATTTCACTTATCGTTAAAAAAAAAAGTTAATATTTTAATGCAACTAACATTTCAACTCTCCTAATATGATTCTAATTAAAAATTAAACTATAATGAAGCAACTAAAATAAATGTTTCATAAAAAATATTTAAAAATAATGTAAGGATAACATAGCAATATTTAATTAAAAAATATTAGGGTGTCAATTCCATTTTGTATCAAAATTTAAACTTAACTCTTTTTTGTGTATGATCCAATGTGGACTATAGAATAAATATAAATAAAACTCAACTTCTTTTACTATTTAAAAAATATACAAAACAACTATTTCTTGTTCTAGTATTCTCTCATTGTCAAAAAATATACAAACTTTAGAAATACTTGGGCTTATTTTTAAATATTGAGGAATAGATGGTGATAGTGTAATGTGATTCTGAAGAACATTCCTACCCATTGCCCAACCTCCCAACACAAGGTTTTGTCAATTGCTGATATGTATACCGGTTTCTTTAAAAACCAGAATTATATATATATATATACTCACAGTTAATCCTAATTGGAATGAAAACTCTTCTAAATCCTAATTGGAATTATAATAATAATAATAATAATAACAACAACAACAACAATAACACAACAACAAAATTCATCAACATCTGGAGCAAGAAGAACTAATAGATAAGTGAAGAATCCCAACACGATAAAGCATAAAAACTACATATATCATTGAAATCCTAGAACAATTCAATGCTCCCTAGATATATATTCATATCTTTCTCAAATGTATAAAATTGTATAAGAATAATAACATATATTTCAAAGTGCAACATGCCTTTAATGACATTTATATTTGGATTTGAACTGAATGGTCAAATTGAATTCAAACATCTCATAGTGACCACACCAAAACCCTTTTAGTAGTTTCCAAAAAATAATAAAGAAAGCTTTACAACTTTTCAAAAACTATCTAGAACAAGGAACAAGAAAATGGCCAATAGTAGTCCATGTTTTATGTTCTAAAAGTGATACTAGTTCTGCCTCTTGAAAACTAATTTTTTAAAAAGAAAAAATAAAAAAAAAACATAGAAAAAAGGGGTGTCATCATGCCAAAGCCATTGTATTTTTACCTGTCCTCCAACAGTTAGATGATCAAGTGAGTTCTGGAAACTCTAAACCATCCATTAGGTCGATCACCACTTGATCTTGCAACTTCATTCAATGATCAATCCTATATATGTGAGGTATATGAGATTTCCTCCAATGGCCCACCAAATACAAACCTGAAATGGACGTTGATGATTTAGTTTAGTAAGTGGATTAATATTGGCTCAAAATATAATCAAAGATCATATAGTGAAATAGAAAATAACGTAGAGAATTAAGTCTTAGGGCCATCAAAACTAACAAGTGGTGCTAACACACTCAAATTTCCCCTGTTTTTTCCTTACATTTTCTCTGTTTTTTTTCTATACTTCATGTCTAATGGATTTCCTTTTAATTTCATTATAGAATGAATCGATGATTTACAGGTTATTCCATAAACTAAGAAGAGATAAATCATTGCTCCAATACTCAGACTTGGAAACTTGAAACCATAGATACAAAACATCAAGATATTAAACACATATTTTCACATTAATTCAACAAAAGGAACATATATCTGATTCTCACACCCATTTTATCAAGCAACTTGCATGTATCTAGGGAATACAAGCTATACAACAACCCAACGTGAACAAATTTCATAAAAAAACAAAGACCTCTTTGAGAAATCAAGTTGTTAAAATCAAATAAGACAACACCAACATCCAAAAAAAAAAAAAATGACGAAGAAAATTAAGACACTAATTTTTTTTAATCCAAATCTAGAACCAAGGATTGCACACAATTTCAAAACAAAAATTGATCAAAGATTTGGAACCTTGATGGAGCTTTCCCAATTCAAATCTCACGATAAATCCAAGATTCATAAAAATAGACCTGCAAACATGATTTTATCCATCTTATGACATTTTCCCAAGACGACTCCTCCTAAACTCCTACTCCTCATCTCAAGCTGCCACACTTCTCTCATAATGAAAAACCATCCAATTCCAAGGCCTTTTAAATTACAAACATTATAAACAACTATTAAATCACAAACCCTAGCCCTAAATAAACCTAAAAAGAGAACATAACACTTACATGTAAATGAATCTTTCAAGTTGTGGCCAACTATGAATGTAGCTGGTAGTGGATTTCGTTGGTGGTGGCCAGAAAAAGGGGTTTTTTTGACCTCGGATGTCGATTAGGGTGTAGGCTTCAAAATGAGATCATCGTCTAGAGTGAGTACAGATCTAGGTAGTCGGATAACAGAGAGTTTCTTGTTAGCTAGCGAAAAAATAAGGAAGTTATCCATAATCGGAAAAGTTGAGGTTTTGGTGGTTGACAACAAGGGTTTTGGTGGGTTCTTTAATATTAGCTATTTGTATCGAAAGGGAGTCGGGGTGTAAGAGTATGAGGGAAAAGAGGGATTTATATATGAGCAAAGATAATGGCGCTTTTAAGAAATGCCAAAGATTGCCTTTTAATTCCATGTCACTTTTAAAGCGCCAAGGTTCATAAGCGCCGTTATATTCTCCATTGAAGCGCCAACATTAATGTGTCTTTTCTACACGCCATGATTCATCCATTTTGCCTAACATTATTGACACTTATTAAAAGCGCTAAGGAATGAAGCGTCCTTAAATAAACTTTTTGTAGTAGTGTTCTCTATCGGTTAGGTTGGATTTTATAAGATTTTATTAGTGATTATAAGATTTTATGGAATTGATGGTTGTAAGATAAGTAAGACTCAAATAATGGTCATCTTTTTATTCTATATGTCCTTTATTTATTTTGGAATATATATATATATATATATATATATATATATATATATATTTTTTTTTTCTAGGCAACTAAATTGTGGTTAAGGTTCTCCATAGTCTTCTTATAGACGTGCCCATGGAGAAGACACCATTGGGAGCTAACGATTGGGGTTGTATCTTGGAGCAGTTATCGTTCATTAACACTGCACGTAGGTAGGAGATAACAACTCTAGGACAATGTAAAACCACGTGCTTCACCAAACCCGACCAACTCTCAACTTTGTTTCAATTATTGTCTTATTTTTTCATATTTTCAAGTTGCAGTACTGAAAGTTTTAGAGAAAAGAATAGAGACAGCACATAAAAGAACATACTCAATTTCTATCACAGGACTCCCCTTTGCTTAGCATGCTTTCTAAGCAAACATTGCTCAATTCACAATGCAAAATGTGGCAAAGATTGAATCGATAGGTATACTCTTCACTCAATGAAAGAGTCATGGATCAGATTATTAGTTTACAAACAATAGTTGAAAATTGGACATCAATTGAGCATATGGGGCAACCACTAGTGCTCGGGTAACAGATTTGATCATGCAACAGCTTCAAGCAACTAAGAATGCCGGTATGATTGTAATAGAATATATAAGCAAGATGAAACACACAATTGATGGTTTAATTTAGCAGCCATTGGTGAACCTATCACTTAGAAAAAGCACATCATGTGCCTACCTGCAGGTTTGGGTTCTGAGTATAAATGCTTTTGTTACATCCATTTATAATGCTGGAAACTATGAATATAGGCTTGAGCAACAAAATTTCACTGACCAAATGAATATCATGCAAGCTAATATGGCCTCCTTTCAAAATCAGAAACCATTTTGATTAGCTCATTTCCAGAATAACAAGCTGCAAAAATTAGTCCAATTTCAAGTGCTATCAGCCTAAAGTCCAGAGTCTGTCAAGCCATTTACTAATCATCTAGTCTCTTGCAACTAATTCCTTCAGTACCTATTCTTTCCAGCTCTACCCATTGCATTTGTCATGAGTAACAAAAACGTAACCTAAGTCTCTAGCATGGTCATCTTAAGCATCCATCTATTCCAATTGTCAACCATGTTTTAGAGATTTGCTATTTGCAAAAAAAATGAAAGTACAAGTCTAGTTTTTTTTACTCATTCTTTTCATTTCAGTATGCAAAGAGTTAGACTTCTTTTTGTAATGAAACTTTTTGAATTAGTACATTTTAATCTGTGGGAAGCTTCTCTAATCAGTTGATCAATAGCTGATTTAAGATATTTTGTTTCTTTCATTGATGATTTCTCTCGGTTTTCTTTAGTTTTACCATCTGTGCACCAAAGATCAAGTGTTTTCCACCTTCCTGAAATTTAAAACAATGATTAAGACACAATTTGATACAAAGATTAAGGCATTACAAATTGATTTAGATGGGGAAATTGACTTCTCTCAATCTTTCTGTCATCTCAAAGTATATCCATAGAGTCTCTTGCCTTTATACTCCCCAACAAAATAGGAGACTAGAATGTAAGAATAGGCATGTGGTTGAGGTTGGATTAATATTGACCCTTGTAGCACACTCTTCTGTTCCTCTTTCCGATTGCCCTTATGCATATATATGTTCCAAACTTCCCCTACTTTTACCCTGTCAGCTTCTCTATCACGAAGTGCCCTTATCACAGCCTCAAGGTGTTTGCTTGTTCTTGCTTTCCATATCTTAGGCTATAAAATAAGCATAAACTTGAGTTCAAATTGAAAAGAGTACCAAGGTACCGTGTCTTGAACGTAAAAACAAGTATTGGCAGTGTAAGTGTAAAGGGCGTAGTAGCATGAATTAACTCTACCCTCAGTATACACTCTTTGATTTTTTTTTTTTTTAAATGTTTCTTGTAAACTTTGTAAGTAGCTTTCCAAATAAAACGAGTACGGCTTGTGGAATATTTATTAATATTTTCAAAAAAAAAGTTTTTGTTTTTAAGGAAAGAAAATTAGAAAAAGATATTTGTCAACCGAAAAATAAAAAAATATATATTTTTTGTACTTTGAAAATAAGAAATAAATCGTTTTATGATAATATAATTGTTTGGAAAATATCACAAAGATTAAAGTTGTAATAACAATTTCCAAGGTTGGAGGTTGAAGAAGAGCCCCCATCAAGGGGCATCCCAAGTCCCCCTTCTTTAGCTCCTAAAGAGAGCATTTATAGGTGTTCTTGTGTTGTCCTAAGTATTAGGCCAAGTGGGGCATCCAAAGAAGGTGGGAGGTCCAATGGTGGCTGAAGAAGTGTCCAAAAATATGGACTCCATGTATTCTCGGAAGTCACAAAATGACGGTAGTGCAGAGGAAAATGGCAACAGGTCATAAGGCATGATGTCATCCTATAATGTCATTTTTTTTCTCTAGAAGGTGGACTTCTTCTAGTAAAAAATGGTGCCATGGTAGGGAAGAAATGATATCAAGGCTTGACGTGGCACCATCGTGACGTCATTTTTTCCAAAAACCTCCTTACCTCCTTCAATGCTACTTGTGTTTTTCATCAATTTTTTTTCTATTGTTTTTGCATAGGCAAACAATGTCTAAATGTCTTCTAAAAATTGATGACATTAACCTTCAAAGAATCTAGAATTTAAAAAAGCTTATTTGAAAATCTCTAACCCCCTCAACCAACCTAAAAGTTTTGATTGTGGAAAAAGGGATTGTGTTATCGATTCCAAACTCCGCTTTAACCTTAGCGATGTCTTAAGAAGTTTCTAAGACTATCATTATTTGTGAAAATACTTGTACATATTAATAACTATATAGAAAATGTGAGAAAATCAAATATAATATACAATTAACTAGATGAAGAGGTGTTAAAATGGAACCTAAGATGTGATTTTTCACTCTCATTACCATACAATATATGACATCAATCATAAAGTCAGATAAATAGATACGAGGCCAAAGAGAGTTTCACACAGGGATTGAGGGTTAGCTCTAATAATATTGCTACAACTTGCTTTTTCTCATCTAAATATTACTCATTGTAGGTTGAAATACATACGGTTTTAATACATGGCTACATAATTAAGAGAAACAATTACAAATATAATGTTAGGAATTTCTCTTCCTATTGAGTGTTTCTTACCTAAATAAATACATTTTAATGTAATGAGAACCTTAACCTAATGTAGATAATCATTATACCGAAGGAATGAGTTATTATAAATTTTATTAAAGCTAATCCTTAACCTTTGTGTAAAAGTTTATTTATCTTGTCCCATAAGCTTAAAAGATACGATGAAGCATCGTATTTATATGGGATGATGATTATGGTATCTCATATCACATAAGGTAGAAGTTTCCAATATTATGTGCAATGAATTTTTCTTAATTGTATAAATGATCACTTTTAAAGTCGTAAAGGCCACACGCACAATATACAATATATATTTACATGAAAGGAGCCATCGTTACATGTAGTTGTATCTGGACATATAAAGAGGAACGGGTTGTAACTTGGAGATATATCAACCCTGGACTTGTGGTATGCAGGTGACATATCACCTTCAAACAACAATGATTTGCCCCTAATTCTTGATAGGAATAAAGAACATATATAGCATGAGCAGATCAGAAGAAGCCAATTAATGGAAAAATTGCCTCATCACTTATTACAGAAGAAGCCAATTAAGGACCTTGAGATTGAGTTGATCAGATTTCTATCTTCTTGAGGTAATAATTACTAGTCCAATGTGATGAATATACAATTCATGGAACTGTTTTCCCATTTATGTGATCTAATGATGAAGAAGGCACCAGCAAAGGCCACAGAAGTCTTGAATTAAAGTTTTTTCTACTGCTACTCACAAAAAATTAATCATCAACTCCAAGAAATCAAGAACATTACACAAAGTTACCCTCATTCGTGGATGCAGCAGCATTGCTGCATAAAAGGTGGTGGAGAGGTGGCCCTCATTATCTCTAGAGAAAAAGGGAAGATGATTTGATTGAAGATGACGAAGAAGGGAAAAAAGAAATTAAAATCTCTTTCTTTTGACGGCAAATATATATCTGCATTTCAACATCACAAACTTGCTCTCCTGCCAAACCCATGATCCATGACTAGCACCCATGATAGCATTCCCCGTAAATGCCTCAACGTTGTCATCTTATCTCTCTTTTTGAGGCATCATTACGGCACGAGGCTAATGCACTTTTAAGCTTCATCATGATCTCCATATGCTTTATTTGTCTGGAGTCAAGATGGCCAACAAGGGCATAGTCTTGTCCACATAATATGGAGCAAACCTTTAATTAGTAAGGAGGGAAATCCAAGAGATCATAATAGGTTTTTGAATTTAAGCTTTTCTTTTTATCAACCATCCAAACGATAATGAAAATCTACAAAACATAAGGACCTAGAGATAGCCAGGCATGACAACTCTTATTTATTTTTATTTTTCTTTTCATAAAAGATGGTTTTTAAGTGAAATTTTATCTTTTCATTTGGCCCGTTTAAACTTGTAGCAAATAAGATCCTTAGCCCAATTTTTGGTTCTTAGAAAATTAAAAAAAAATACAAAAGAAAAGAAAATAGAAAGAAAAATTTTTTTTAAAAAAAAGAAAAAAAAATACTTAAAATTAATAAAGTATTTTTATATAATTTATTTAATTTATTTTTTTCTTTTGTATAAAATTTAAATAGTTCGAAAATATATACATTTTTATAATAAATTAAATATGATAAAATAATTTTTTTTAATATTTTTTTCATTTCTTTGGTATTTTTACTCTAAAGAGTCGATCTTGACCCAATTTTATATTTAATCATATTAATTAAGATAAGATTGACTAGCAATGAGTGATTTCAATTGCAACCAGTTTGAAACAAAAGTCCACATTGTTCGCCAGAATAATAGAATGGAATATTTTAATAACAAATTGATATCTCATTGTAAAAAGGGGGATCATTCAACATTCTTCATGTATTGATATTCCTCAAGACAAAGGGGGTCATTGAGAGAAAATAAAAATAAAAATTTGCTTAAGGTTGCTAGAACTCTACCTTTCCGGATGCGAGTATTGAATGAAGAATTTGATAATTTGATAACGGAAGAGATATGCATTGTGAATTATGGAAAGAAAGAAATAATAAATATCCTAAAATAACAAATATTATTTCATGAATTAAGAGAATCAAATATTATTAATATTTGATTGCTCTTAATTCATTTAAAATAAAAATTATTTCTTAAATTAGGAGAATCTATTCATGTCCAAATTAATACAACTAAATGTAATGATCACTCCTTTCATGTAAATATTGTATGCTTTGGGTTCTTTCTAACTTTAAAAGTCATTTAGAGGGTTAAGAAGAATTTATCACACATGTATAATGTCATAAACTTCTCTCCTTATTTGATATGAGGTACCACAATCACCCTTCCATACAATTACAACGTCTTCATCATGTCCTTCAAGATTATAGGACAAGACAAATAAACTTTTACATAGAGATAAAAATATCAGCTTTAACACCGTCTATAATAGCTCACTCCCTTCAATGTAATGATTGTCCACTTTAGGCCAAGACCCTAATAACTTTAAAACATATGTACACTTTAAGAAGCATTCACTACATAATAGGTAGAGAAATTCCTAGCACAAACTGTGTAGATATGTTTTGAAATTGTGAGGAATTCAACCTAAAATAAACAATATTTACATGAGAATAAAAAACAAGTCACTACAAAATGGTATTAGGGTTAACCCCTAATCCCTAGGTAAGATTGGCTAGCATTGCAAGAGGTATCGATTTCTCTGATTCTATAATTGATTTCATATGTTGCTTGGTAATGAGAACAAAAATCACATCTTAAATTCCATTTGAACATTAAAAGCACCTTTAGACTAGTTATTTCTATGTCACCTTCAATTTTCTCACATTTTCTATTTAGTCATTGATATTCATAGGTAATTTCACGGATAATGATGGTCTTGGAAACTTCTTGGCACAATCCACATGGTAAAAGTGGAGCATGGGTAGAGTTAAAGTATTAAAGTTGCATGAAGATCAATGACATAGTCTTATTTCAACCAATCAAAACTTTTAGGTTGATTAAAAGGGTTAGAGATTTTCAAATAAGCTCAAGTAAGTTTTAAATTCTAGATCCTTTAAAGATACATGTCATACTTTTTAGAAGATTTAAACATTGTTTGCCTATATGGAAAAATCAAGAAAATTGATGAAAAATATGAAGAGTGTTAAAGGAGGTATCGTGGGAAAAAAATGGTATTAAGATGGCATCACCTTAAGCCCTAGCATCATTTTCTCCCTACCATAGCACCATTTTTTCCAAAAGATGAGGGTTAGGATGACATCATGCCTTATAACATGTTGGCCTTTTCCCTACACTACCGTCATTTTGTGGTAGAACTCCGAGAATATGTAAGGTATAAATTTTTGGATATTTCCTAAGCCTACATTGGATCTCCTACCTTGTTTTAGATGTCTAGGCCTCCACATGGCCAAATACTTAGGGCAACCCAAGAAAACCTATAGATGGACTTAGGGGCTCTTTAATGGGAAGCTCTCCTTTAACCTCTAACCTTAGGACTTGTTACTACAACTTTAATCTTTGTAATGTTTTCCAAATTTTAACGGTTTTTTAGTTAGTTATATTTACTCTCTTGTTTTGTTTGACTTTGAAGCTTAATCTTAGATTTCAAAGATTATTATTTTATGTTTTGTTTGTGTTTCTTATTTTGGTGTTGAGTTCATGTCTTATGAGTATTTCTTTTTTCCCTAAGGGGAAAGGGTCCTTAAGACCTTTATTGTGCATAAAATGACCCTCAAATCTTAGGTGTTTGATGATATATTCAGCTTGTGAGTTCCTTTGTTTTTAATTAGAACATCATGCATTGATGCTTGAAAATTGAAATTTAAGGATTCCTTTGAGGGTATCTTCAATGTTTAATGTTTGAGAGTTATTTTGACTTGAAATGACCATTATTGAGTCCCTAATGTTATGATTTGGTAAGCAAATGAGCAATGGAGGCTTCATCGATATCATATGGAGCTCTTTAACAAGTATAAGATATTAGGTTTGATTAAAGTGTACTTCTATTGAAAATCCTTCAAATAAGAATACCTATAAGTAATATCAGTTGTGTCAACTTTATTGAAGGTTATTTCATAGAAATAAAGGAGCTAAGAAATCCCCGATCCTTAAACCTTTTACAAGTACTTTTTAATTAAATTTCAACTCAATTTTAATCAATTTTTCACTATTTTAACAAAACTCATCTACCTTTTTTTTCTCAAACATACAATTGAGTGAAAGAGTTTGTTTTGAAAAATTCCACTCATCCTCCAATATTTCTAATTCTCTTGTACATCTAATATTATCTCCTTATGATTTGACACCCAACTCATCAAAATATTAAAACTACAATAATTGACTCCCTAAACTTGGGGATACTGCATACATATTTGGGAGTAGTCACTTTATCCCATGAGATGCAACAAGGTCGTCATGCTTACATGGGAGGATGTGATTATAATATTTTACTTGATCAATTAATAAGGGAGAAGTTTCTAACACATATAATAGACTTCTTTTGATTATGTATATATATTTTATAGTCATGAAAATCTTGGTTCAAAGTGGACAAAATATTTACAGGAGAGGAGCAAATCATTACTATGTAGTTTTTAGGGAAATCAATTTTAACCATACCCCAAAAAAAAAAGGAATAGTGATGTACATAAAACACTTAATGTTAATTTATGGCTTTAAAATTGCCATGAGTTTTAAAAGTAACCTTGAAGTATCCCTTAAAATAAATTACTAAATTGTTGTGACATGTGTTATAATCAAAATAATGATATTTAAAATTTAAATTTTTTTATATCAAATCTATAATTAAAATAAGTAATTGTATTTTTCTACATTAACTAAATTTAAATAATTTTCTCCTGATAAAATTCATTATTATTATTATTATTATTATTATTAAACATAAATCCCAAAAAATATTACATTTTGATAATAAAAGAGTTCCAACTAGACATACAATATTATGAGTTTTACTAAGGTTAAAACAATGTCACTTTTTAAATGATTGATTTATTGTAATATTGGACAACCATAATTAATTTGAGATACTTAAAAAAAAAAAAACACTAGTGACTTAAAAGTTTAGATTTTTGGTAGAAAAGAAAACAATATATTTTGATAATATTCTTCTATATAATAAAATTTAATAATATGGAAAATTGTAATATGTTTAATAATATGTTGGGTAGGCTACTACATATTAAATATCATTTCTTATTTTTAAATGGATTTAATAATAAATATTAAATATTATAAAATAAATTATATGACGTATTAAAAAACATACTTGCTCTTCCCTATAAGCTTGCCTACACCCCTATAAATTTTTAATTGTATTATGCATTGCCTATCATATAATAAATTATATTCCACCTTAAATATTATTAAATTTCAATGCAAAAGTAATTAAGAGAAAAATATTTTTTTATTAATTTATATGAATTTGTGTTCACATCAAATTGGGAGCTTTGACCCAAAACAGTACATTTAAAAAAAAAAATCAAAAAACTAAAATTGTTTTCAAAATAATGTCTAATCTAGTGCGTCTATGTCACATCATCTGTCATATCATAAAACCGTAGTTGGTGACTACGGTTTTATTTTTCTAAAGTGGTTAGAAACCATAGTTACCAACCACAGTTTTAATTTTAACTTTAAAGCCGTGGTTGGTGACTGCGATTTTGAATTCTTTTAAAAATGGTCAAAATCGTAGTCACTGCGGCTTTAACTTTATATATATTTATTATATATAACTTAATTTTTTAAATAAAAATATTATATTATTTTGATTTTAAATATACTTATTTCATTATTTAAAAAATAATAATATATGAAATTAAATAATTGATATTTTTAATTTGATATAAAAATATATTTTTTAATTTTATTAAAACAATAGGCACTATATTTAATATAAATATAATTAGTTAATTAAAATTAAATATAAATATAATATAATAAATTATATTTATTTAAAATAAATAAATTATAAATGCATATTTAGAAAAATATATATATAAATTATTATATTAATTAATAAATTTTTTATATATTATATGTAAGCGGTATATAATATCACACACACACACACATATATATATAAGTTTAATTTAAGTTTAAAATTTATCACATTTTTATTTAAATATATAAATAAATTTTATTAAAACAATTGACACTATATTTAATGTAAATATAATTAGTTAATTAAAATTAAATATAAATATAATATAATAAATTATATTTATTTAAAATAAATAAATTATAAATGTCTATTTAGAAAAAAATAAATAATATAAATTATTATATTAATTAATAATTTTTTATATATATTATATGTAAGTGGTATATAATATCATATATATATATATATATATATATAAAAGTTTAATTTAAGTTTAAAATTTATCACATTTTTATTTAAATATATAAATAAATTATTATCATATTATGATATTATGAACTTAAATTAAAATATGATAAATTTGAAACTTAATTGAACTTATATACATGTGATATTATATACCACTTACATATAGTTAATAAAAAATTATTAATTAATATAATAATTTATATTATTTGTTTTTTTAATAGGCTTTCATAATTTATTATATTTTATTTATATTTAATTTTAATTAACTAATTATATTTATATTAAATATAGTGCCTATTGTTTTAATAAAATTAAAAAATATCTTTTTATATCAAATTAAAAATATCAATTATTTAATTTCATATATTATTATTTTTTAAATAATAAAATAAGTATATTTAAAATCAAAATAATATAATATTTTTATTTAAAAAATTAAAGTTATATATAATAAATATATATAAAGTTAAAGTTGTAGTTGATGACTATTGACCATTTTTTTAAAAAGTCAAAATCGTAGTCACCAACTATGGCTTTAAAGTTAAAGTTAAAATTATGGTTGGTGACTATGGTTTCTAACCACTTTAAAAAAATAAAACCGTAATCACAAAAAACATGACAAATTATGTGGCACTTATAACATGACAGATTATGTGGTACAAACGCACTAGATTTGACATTATTTTAAAAACAAGTTTAGTTTTTGGAATTTTTTTTAAAATGTACTGTTTTGGGTCAAAGCTCTCAAATTGGACCATACGTGTGTTATAATAAATTTATATTTGACCTAAATAATTCCTACAAATAAACCATCATTTTTATACCAAAATAATATTTTTGTGCATTTTATTATTATTGTCTTTACATATGTCTTAAAACAAATTATATTTGAGTATGATCACCATATGAAATATGTGATTATTTCATCCTAAGGGTGCTTAAGACAACAACAATAAAAAAAAATTCCTCTTTTGAAATGCAATTTTTTTTCCCCAAAACTATCTTTAATTAATTGCCTATTTTACAATAAATTTTACCTTAACTTAAAATTTTACAAGAGACCAAATATCAAAGTAAAAAAAGGAAAAGTGTTTTGTTTATAAATATTCCATTTATAACAATTTTATCCAAATAATTTATCACTTTCATTTACAGCTATCATTTATGATTTATCACACTAAATTCATAATGGATTTTTACTACATATTTTGGAAAATATATATATATATATATATTTCAAACTTACAACTTACCAAAATTCATTACCTTAATCTTAAAATTCATGAAAGGTTATATATAGAAAAGAAAAGAAAATTTATTTTATGTATTTATGAATTAAGATTTCAACAATTTTGCAGAAAGAATTAATAAAGGCGATGTCAAAAATTAAATGTTTCATTACTTTTTCTATTATATAGACATTTTACACTAAATTTTATTTGGTTGTAAACTTCATTTGGATAGACTTTCTATTGTTTCTTTTTAAAAATAAAAAATATGATAACATTTTATATAAAATATAAAAACTCTTAGAAAATTATGTTAAAAAGATAAGAATTTTAAAAATGGTTTAAAATATTGAGTTATTAAAAAAAATTTATTTCAAATTTTAAATTTTTTTGAAAGTAATTTTTAAGGATATGAAATAAATCTATAAATTTTATATAAAAGTTGCTTTTTTATTAAGAAGTTATTCAAAAAAACATTCATAAAAAAAAAAAGAAGAAATAAATTCTATTTATGAAAGGAAGTCACACTTATTGGTTTCATTAATTATTATCTCAAAATCAAATATGAAGGTAAATTATTTGATAGCAATAATATCCCATTTCTAACTGCTATGTTTTGATTATCAGAAAGTATTGGGAAAAAAAAAATGATTTTCTTATATTTGATTTTTGAAAAAAAAGTTAAATTATTAAAAGATTTGTATATTTTTAAAATATTTAATCTTTATATAGAAGAGTTAAATAAAAAAATTTAAATAATATATAAAAATAATTTATTAATTTTAAATTTATATTTTATTTTTATTCACTTTTTCTTTCCTTTTACTTTTTCTTTCTATTTTCTCTCCCTAAACAAACATAGCTAATTGTTGATATGTTTATATTATTCTCATAACACTTCTATCCATTACAACCTAAAAATTATTGCTTAATAACCCATCTTTATATTGGATTTTATTAGGTAAAAGAGATTACTTAAAGCTCATTGGTATAATTGAGATAATATAATGCAATTTTTTTTTTCTAAAATTATTCATAATCTAATAAAATATATTCATTTTTTAAACATAATTAAAAATATTTATTTTTACTAAAACCTTCCTGACTAGCCAACGTTTTACAATCTTTTGCTTCATATTTGGATTGCAAAAGATCAAAAGGAAGATTTAAAGAATGCCTAATCGGAGCTTCCGGCTGCGTTAATGGAGTTTTTGGCCGGAGAATGAGGTTCGGCAATGGTCGGTTGTGAATCTCTTGAGTTTAGTACATGCATGGCCATGAATGTTTCTTCTGACATCTGCATGTTTGTTGTGAGAATATCAGCTTCTTCTTCTTCTTCTTCTTCGTCTTCAAACATTGGCTCACTGTTTTCGTTTTCATTCTCCGTGTCTGGCTTTTGGGTTTTGTTGTTGTAATGAGCAGTCAATGGTGTGGTTGGTGAGAGATCTGTGACGGAGGTGGGGGCGGCCGGTGGAGGGTTTCTGGCTGTGCCGGCAAGGGATCTCCGGGTGGTGGGGCGGGCGTGGATGTGATCACCTATGTAGCTGACGATGTACTCCTCGGGGTTGTCTTGACTGAGCTCTACTTGTTTCCTAGCAGAGCAAGCCTTCAAGGTGCTGCAGCGATAGTAGTTCCTGCAAAAATCAATCAGAAACGCATCATTTTCCCGAGAAAACAAAGTTCAGAAATAAAGGAAAAGAAAATGACTAGAAACGAACCGTGGATATGGGGATCCCTTGATTGGCTTCTGCCCATACTTCCGCCAAGACCACGAGTCCCTTGAAAGGGTCTTGGCGTTGATTCTCATCATCAGCCTTGGCCGGCTCTTCCTGCAAAAAGACAACAAAGCCAATTTCAGACATTAGAAGAAGATTTTTCACAACAGAAAACTCAAGAAAAATAAAGCACCTCCTTCTTCCGGGGGCTTGGGATGGAATTCTTCGGCCAGAACCAACCCCATTTTTCTCGGTGTTGCCCCCCTGCTGTTGCCGCTGCGGCAGTTCTGGTTTCTCCTGGTGGGATTGACATTCTGCCCGTTGGTGTTTGTTTTCCGACCCCCCACCGGCAGAATCCTCTGCGACAGCAACAGAAATGGAGACCCCATCAGGCTGGGCCTTCCGGTAGAATGGTCTGTAGACATTTTGCAGTTCGTCGAAAGGATCATCGCCTTTACTTCTTACATCATCTTCGTAATTACCAGAAGTGAAAAGCCCATCAAAGTTGAATAAACTCTTCTCCACTTCCTCATTTCCGTCATTGCCAGCCCTCTTTGGATACTTCGCGGCTGAGCAGCTTCTGACAATGGCGAACAGGTCCCAATCATTAGCCATTTTCAGTATCTCTCAATTTCTAGACTACCCAGACCCAGAAAGGCGCCGACTTGAGCAGATACCAAAAATTTAAATCAAATAAAAAAAAAAACCAAAGAAGATGAAGATTTAGAGACAGAAACTGTACAGAGCTTGATGTGACGAACAGTGGATTCACACTTCCCAATCAATACTTCCCACAGAGAACAAGATAGTGGTTTTGTGATTGGGTCGGTGGTTTTCTTTCTCTTTTCCCTTTTGCAAATTCTGTATTGACCCTGTGCATTGCAACGCTGCTAATCCAACTCTCACTTCTCCTTCCATTCACAACCCACCGCCACTTCTTCCTTCCATGGACCTCTATGGGTTGTAATTTTAGAAAAAATATTTGATTTTTTTTATGATTTTTTTTTATATAAATTAGGAATATTTATGCTTATATTTATTTAATCTATTAAAAAAGATGTGGTTTGTACATGTTAAGGTAGTGAAATTAATCTAAATTGATGTAATAATTATTGTAAGTATATGAAAAGTGGATTAATTTACCAATTTTAGTATGACATGTGATTATTTATTTACTTTTAAACAATCTTAAAAGATTTTTTAAAAGGTGGGTTTATTAAGATAATTAATTTTCTTTTAAATAATCTTTAAAGATTTTTTTAAAATCAAATATTTATTGAATGATGAAATCTAGAGATTTTATGTGATTTCATTTAGTATTTAGGATGGCTTAATTGATTTTGGCATGGGATTGCAAGGTAAATGGATTAAAATAAATAAAAGGAAAAGTGGATTTTTACTCATTAATTTGAAAAAAAAATATAGAAAAAAGAATCCAAATTTTTATAAATCAGATTCATCTTTATCAATTTAAAAATATTTTAAAATATATACACTTTTTAATAAATCATATAATTATTTTCTGAAATATCATTTTACTTGATGATATTGAATAAAATTAACAAAAATTTAATTTATTATTTTAATTTGATAAAAGTATTTTACAAATAAAAATATTATAAATTTTTTTATTGTACAATATAAGATACAAATCATTGTGAAAATTTTCTCTAGAATCCTCCATTGATAAATTCATCCTGTATTATATAAATCCACTCATTTTCTTATATATATTTAATAAAATTAAACAAAAAAATTTGTTAGTTGATATCAACAATAAAATAAGAAATTTTAAAAATAAATCTAATTTATAAAATATGGGGTTCATTTTACTATATATAAATTTTTTAAAATTAGTGAGTCAAAATCCACTTTTTCCATTATTAAGAATAAAATAATTTATATTAAAAAATTTGCAAAGTATTTTCCTAAATTGCTTTCCTTTTTATAGTGTTAAAATGTAACTTTATATTTATATAAAATGAAGGACATTGTTCCTATACATGAGAAGTTGGCCCACATGCCCAAGAAAAATCTCACTCTCTTTTTATAGAATGCGATACAAATTTGTTGTTTGACACGTGAGACCCACCAACGATTAGCATTTGAATCTTGATGAGCAAATTTGACTCGTGAGTTGGTGGCTCCCACCAAAATATATGTATAATATATTTTATTGATTTTCCACTTTAATGATGGTGAGGGTAAATCAAGATATAGGTATATTTCAATATTAGAATTTTGAATTTTTGGACCATAGATTGCCTTAGTGATAAATATTATTTTAATTTTTAAAATTTATATTACAATAATAATTATTGTAATTATAATAAGATAAAGATATGACATATAAGGCAAGTGAAGAAGTGGAAGATAATGAAGTGAAGCATAAAAGGAGGATGAAGAAAAAGGAAGACAAATAATGAAAAGATATGAAGACAATTAAGGCCATGATAGAAAGGATTATATGACATAATACCAAATAAAGATTCAAAGATTTGTATGTCTTGTTGTGACAATAAAGATGAGAAGTGGATTTAATATTCTAGGTTTTAACTTTCTTATTAATGAAGATTAAAAGTAAGGCTGAGTTTAATCGACTTAATTTATTAAACTATTCTTATAGACGTGAACAAAAGATAAGTTATTAGCTAATTTATAACATTATTTTATTATCAATCAACATAAATAAGTTTTAATCTCAATTTCACAACTTGTTTAACTTCTTTAACAGTTTTAATTAAATTTGAAATTTATTAGTATTTGATAAGTCAACTTAATAACTTAATTTAAGTTATTAAGTAAATTAAGTATGTTTGGTAAAATAAGTTAATGTTATGAATTAAAGTAAAAAACAATTTGAAGTAATAAATAAAAATAATTTATTTATTTTTAAGTAGACGTGCATTTTCATTTTACCTTTTTATTATCATTTACCGTAATTATCTCTAGGCCAATCTCCTTTGTTACTCTACGATCTCTATTTTTATTCTTTTTTTTTATCATAATTATAATTTATGATAATAAATATGTTAATTTGATGATTTAAAATAAATTTTAAGTTAATTTTATTAAACAATCTTAATACTTAAAAATAAAAATTAAGTAATAAGTTTTAAATTAACAACTTAATTATAATTTAACTTAAAGTCAACTTAATTTATTAAGTAATAAGTATTAAGTTTTATCAAATATCGAGAATATTTGATAAACATAATACGTAATGATTAATGACTTAAAATGAATTTTAGTTGAATTATACTTAAGTTACTAAATCATTAAATTGGTTTACTAAAATCATATTTAATTTATTAGTTATTAACCAAACATACTTAATATACATAATCACTTAAATTATTAAATCATATTAAATTAATAAGTTAATTTATTAAAAGACCTCTTCTTCTTAGACTCTTCTTCTTATTTTCAAATTGCAATCATGTCTTTATATCCTCTTTCTTTAGTCGTAACACTTTTAGTGGCTTGGGTGTCATAAAACGCACAACTAATCTAAATAATTTATTAGACTTTTATATGAAAATATGGTGAATAAGTCATCTAGATTGCAAATGACACTTCTTATCCTTAGTCATGGTAACATCAATTTGATTAGTAATTATTCTAGTTGAAAAAAGTTTTCCATGTTCTAACTTCCCACTCAACTCATATCAATTGGAGCAAGCACTAAGATTTTCTTATATTTAATTATGGAATTTTACTATTTTAGAGTCCAACCATGAGCAAAAAGATTAGCAAGTGCACTTAATCTCCAAGCTATTTATCTAAAGAAAAAGATGAAGCATTTAGTCTCCTTTCACAATAGGATATTAGTTAGCATTATGTCACGGACTTAGTTGTTCACTAAGCTCGTGTAACACTTAGGCAAGTGAAGACGCTTAATCTTGCTAAGTTGGCCTTGCTCCTCAATGCTTAGCTTGCTCGGCTAAGACACTTGTGACTCAAAAGCTTGAGAAGCTTAGTAGGCAACTCTTTAAAGAATCGAAGCTTTCACTAACTCAAGGAAACCTTTACAAGTGCTTGAAGGCTCACTTGCTTGGTTAGGAAGTGATTTGGGTGGTGCCTTGGCCAAATGAGGGTCTCACCTATTTATAGGCACCAATGGAACTCTCTGGAACCTTGGAGGGTTCCTTACAAATCAAGAATATTCTAGAACTCCCTACATTAATCTATGTACAACCCTATGTACAAGAATATACAAGAGATCTCTAGAATTCTCTAAAAAGCCTTGGACTCCTCTCATGCCTTTCACCATAGTGTAGAGATGTGTGGACATCTCTAGGCATCTCTAGAACCTTCCACACTCTTCCCACCAATGTCTTAGTGTAGATGGCTCTAGGAGTCTCCAAAAGCTTCCCTCCTCCTATATAAGCCCATGGGGAGGGTCATTTGAAGCATCCTGTAACAATTAGCAGCTAAGTAATCCTTCAAATATGATTTTGACTCATTTCTTTTTGTACTTTCCATCTTTTTAAAGGTTTATTTGAAGAGTTTGATAATTTGGAAATGGAAGACATGAATTTTATTATTTAATTTATACAAGAATGTATTGTGAATTATACAAAGAAAGAAATAATAATGAATATCCTAAAATTAAGAAAAATATTATTTCCTAAAGTAAAAAATCAAACGTCTTTATTATTGTTATTCTATGTTCTGACATCCTGTGTCTTCTTTGATGAAGGTTTCTTTTGACAAAGACTTGATAAAACTATCAAATTATTCATTTTTTTTTAAATTGCAATATGTAGGAAAAGTAAAGCCTCTTCCCTTCAAATAATCCTCGAGCATTTCAACCATAACTATATTATCCAAATAAAAACTTATACATACTCTAAGAACATTTTTTCTCATCCTTCTAAGTAGTGAGTGATTGTATGTGTCCTTGAAGAGCTACTATGATTTAGCTAAAAGAATGATACGGTAATTTAGTAAGCATAGTAATAAAAAAAAAATCATACCTTTATCCTAAATCATGTGTAAATGGACAAACTTTGTCTAGGTCTAAAATTAGCTTTAGTAAGATTTTTTATAAGAACTCATGAAGTGACGAATTTATCGTTATTGATCGATAACTAGTATTGTAGGATAAGACTTTTGCTTACCTCATCATCTTTAATGTCTTTAGCAAGTTTTTCTCTACTTAAGAGATGTTGAAGAACACTAAAGCTACAAACTAAATAGATCATTTGATTTTGTTACAATAGGAAATTTACGATGTTTAGTTTGATTTCAATTAAACTAAGAAGAACATTAATAAGAAGGCTAGAACACCGACACTATGAAATAAGGAGATGATTTGTTTTTGCCATAATAGGAAATTTTTTATGCTTAGCTTAATTGGAATCAAATTAAAAAGAATATTGATAGAACACTCGACATAGTAGGAAATTTGTGATGTTTAATTGGATTTGGCAAGGCTAGGTCAAGCCTTTTAGGCATTTGACCATTTATGGAGAAGACCCAAGTACGAGCCTCCTCCCCTAACTCTACACCATGAAGAGTTGGGTGAATTTTACTATTTCATTTTACAAATTTATACAAGAATATATTATGAATAATAAGAATAATAATAATAATAAATATCCTAAAATTAAAGGAAAAAATATTATTTTTTAAATTATCGATCTTGACTTATGGAATAATATTGATTGAAATGGATTTTTATCATAATTCTATGCATTGCCTTTATTATTCTCATTCTTAATCTTGTTATTTCATGTTTTATTTTCCCTTAAGTGGTGTGTTTTTTTTACTTAATTCTAAATAGAACTTTAATGTTTAATAGTGTTAAATATTAGATTGTTTGTTTTTGTAGTATTTTATTTATATTAAGTATTAAAAAGTAAAGAAAAACCAATGTATTATTTTTTTTATTTAAAAAAAGTTACATATTTTGGTTTTTTCTATTTAGTAAAAAGTTTATAATAAGTTATAAAAAAGTAGAAAAACAAATAATCTATATTCTGAAAACAAATTGTTTTCAGCAAAAAGTCGAAAAAACAAACACCACGTTAGTATTATATTTTAGTATCATATTTTGTACCTATTTAATCATTCGGCATTTAAATCTATGCAAGCCATTTAATTTTTTTCATTTAGTTTTATATCTATAACGTTGGTCAATCTTCTAAGCAAATAAGTGTCTAATTTAATTAATCACTTAACATGAAATATATACAAACATTTTAAGTTAATTCATTCAAAATTGTGGGGTTTATATATCCCAAATGATTCTTATGATAGTTTCAACACTTTGTTATTTTTATTATTGAATTTTCTCGAGCTATTTGGCTTTATGTACTTAATTAAAAATAAATTTAAGGTTTTCATGTTTTTGAGGATTTTCCTAGCATGACTTCATGTTCCAAAAAAAAAAGTAACACATATAGATGTCACTTTCAAGGTATCAACTTGTTGAGATTTTTATCAAAATTTTATCCTCAACAAAATTTTTGTATCAACGAAGCGAAAATGTAAAATGAAAAAGTTAGAGGTATTTAATAAAATTTTAAACCAATATGGGTTAAGCGGATCTAACCAAAACTTGAGAAAAAGGGAATGAAATAAATATTATAGTATAAATACATTATATATCAATTTAAGCTGACAAGACCAATACACCTTGCAACATATAGAATCGACAATTGATACTACAACTTTTAACCATGTTATGATGCATTAAGAAGATGATAAGATTGTTATATGTTTCATTATGTAATGAGAGAGAGAGAGAGATTTATGCTTTATTATGTAGAGAGAGAGAGAGAGAGGGAGATATTTTAACCATGTTATGATGCATTGAGAAGATAACAAGATTGATATATGCTTCATTATGTAATGAGAAAGAGATTGATTTATGTTTTATTATGTAGAAAGAGAGATATTTGAACCATGTTATGATGCGTTGAAAAGATGACAAGATTGATATATGCTTCATTATGTAATAAGAGAGAGATTGATTTATGCTTTATTATGTAAAGAGAGAGAGAGATTTTAACCATGTTATGATACATTGAGAAGATGATAAGATTGATATATGCTTCATTATGTAATGAGAGAGAAATTGATTTTTGCTTTATTATGTAGAGAGAGAGAGAGAGAGATATTTTAACCATGTTATGATGCATTGAGAAGATGACAAGATTGATATATGCTTCATTATGTAATGAGAGAGAGATTGATTTTTGCTTTATTATGTAGAGAAAGAGAGAGAGATATTTTAACCATGTTATGATGTATTGAGAAGATGACAAGATTGATATATGCTTTATTAGAGAGAGAGAGAGAGAGAGAGAGAGAGAGAGAGAGAGAGAGAGAGAGAGAGAGAGAGAGGAGGTGTGTGGTGGTAGTAATGTATCATAATCCATGGGTTTGGCAAGAAGCATGTTAAAAAAAAGGGCAGATTTTCCGTTCTTATGAATAAGGAACTCATCCCACCCCACTTACCCATCCTCCTTCCAACCAAACTTATATTCCATTAATTTTACATCCATGTCTAATGAGAGACTTGAGTGAGTGAGAGGCCACAATCCATCACTTTATAGCGTGGGGAAGAGGCCATGCCACACACTAGCTAGGAGTAGGGGACGCCCCACAGCTCCAAGGAAGCACCCACCACGTGTTGAGCTCACTCACTACGAATCGATGATTGTGTCTGTGGCCTTTGTTGGTGCCTTCTCCATTCTTAGATACCCTGTAGAATAACTGATACCAGAAATGGAAACACACTCCTATCATACTCTTTTTAAGTGAACGTAGGGGACTTTCAAGCAACAGCCAGAAATGGGATATTGCTGTAAAGGTGGATCCCATTTTCCCCACCTTGCATCTGTGGGTGTTCATTGGGACCACCTGAAAGGGAAAGGAAAAGAAAAAAAAGGCACAGTTTTGATTTGACTTAATTTACCTCTGTTTAAGTACATGGTCTTCCTTCATCTTTGTTCCCATCAAGAAATGGAATTCAGTCTTTTGAGCCAAGCGGTGTTGGATTGGTTTGCTTGTTCATCCAAATTCTGTTGATTTCAAAGCAAGGTGGAACCAGGGTATTTGGTAAACCATTAATTAAAAGTGATTTATTGATTTAATTTATATCGATCTCAATTTTTTAAAATATAATTTTAGATTTAAATAAGAATAAGTTAATTATTTTATCTTGATATTTAAAGTCATTTTTAATTTTAAGTTATGGTATTAAATTATTTTAATAAAAATATTTGAAATTGACATAAATTAAATGCACGATTACCCTATTCAAGAATCCTTATATCATATTTGGTTTATGAAAGTATCGAGAAATAAAAAATAAAAAATAATAATTTTTTTATATTTGATTATCTTATAAATAATACAAATATATATATATATATATATACAAAACAAAGAAGAGGGTTAGAAAATACAGAAGATATCCAACAAAGAAATTTAAAGAAAAAGAACCAAAAAACTTGTTAGTTCATAATAAGCTTAAAACCGACCATGTAGGCGGTACAAAATAAAAACATAAACTTAAAAATAAAGCTTAATTAAAACCGACCATATAGGCGGTATCAGAACATAAAATAAAATAAAAAATAAAATAAAAATTAAAACTTAATTAAAAACCATCCATATAGGAGGTAATCAAAACATACTTATATTATACATAAGGAGAAATATCTTACAATGGACAAGGGAAGAAAGCTGATCTTAATAGTTGGACCATAATAAGTCCACCAACTGTAGAACCAAAATGGGAAAGAGGAAAGCTGATTCTTAGATGGAAAATAGAACATCCATGAATGATGGAAGTCCCTATTCTGGATCAGAAAAGCATTAAACCATGCTCTCTGATAATCCAATAAGTATGTTTTGATTACCTCCTATATGGATGGTTTTTAATTAAGTTTTAATTTTTATTTTATTTTTCATTTTATTTTATGTTCTGATATCGCCTATATGGTCGGTTCTAGATAACAGATCCGTTGAAAAGCATAAGAAAGATGGCTATAATTTCATACACTTTGGTATGATTCAAGTAGCAGCTAAGCCTTTGACAAGATTAGGTTTAAACACCGCTATTGTCATGTGTTTAAGGGACAATAGGCATCTCGAATACAGAGATTTTATTATAGGCGCAGTCCAAGCTGGACTGAATGATGGCCCAGTTTATTTCCAGTGTTATCCTAACTTCACAGTTAGATTAAGAGATGCAGACATCTTAGATTCAGTTGTCCTGCATATTAAGACTCATGGTTTTAAGAAACTCCTGAAATGCTTCTTGAGTACGGGTTAGTCTACCAGCTTATTTGTTCAGATCCTAGTCAAGTAAGCAATTTTGGCAGAAAGATTAACTTAAGCTTAACCCAAGGCTTTAAGTTAAAAAAGAAATTTGCAGAAGCCATTTTCTTCAGCAAAGCTCCTGAATGGACTTCTAATGGCAATGTTCTTCCAGCCCAGCATTATGTTAATCTTCATTTTCAAAATAGAAGACCTACACTTCTTGGATATTGAGTAGATTAGAGTAGCCACTGCATCCTCAATATCTTGGCCATCTTCGTCCTTAACCACTTCATTACTCTCATTAATCCTATAGGCTTTAAGGATACTATTTCTATCATCAAAAGTGAGATAATTATCCCACCATCCCTTAAGCTGACCTGTAAACCCAACAACAATGGTCTGAGCTACAGCATGATCTGGCAGTCTATTGTTTAATTTATAGGCTGTACTAACCATGGTCATTTCTTGAAACTTAGTGAGTATGTTATACTCGGTCATACCGTCTATGTTCCATTCATAGATAGTACCACTGGTGTATGAGGCTTGAGTATACTGATTTCTTTCCTCAAACTGCATGTCAGGAAAAGTAGGCCTAGGATAGTAATTCCTAGTCTTAAAGGTTTCCAAGTTGTTAATAATTTGATTATGGGGTTCCTCAAACATCTTAATTAGTTCATCAGCTTCTTCTTCTGAACTAATATCACCTTTAACCATGTTGATCCTCTTATCAGGCTGAACAGTCAAAGGAGTAACAAGATTATCCTTAATCTTCTGATTAATCCTATCGACAAAAGCTTGGTTGACTTGGGGATTTTCTTGGAAATCTTTAGAGAATTCATATGGCTTATTTTCATTATTACTACTGGTAACCTTTATACGCTTAAAGGGATAATTTGGATATTCCTCTTGTTTGAAGAGTTCAAACCAGATCCAAAACTTAATATTTTTCTTTTCTTGTCTTAAGTAGGCATAGAATTCTTCTTGGTAAATGGTTCTAATGACCTTAGGGACAGTGCTAAAGAACCAATCATTTCTTTGCTTATTGACTTCAGAATAGAAGTCCTTTCTTAAGAGATCCTTGTTGATCTCAAAGTCCTCATCACTTAGGCTTATTGTGTTAATCATCTGAGAATAGGTAGGAGACATAACAGGGGACTCATCCTGTTGGGATTCCTGAGTAGACTCATTTAGAGTTAGGGTTATGACTTCTTCTTTGAAAGCGAGGTTAATAGGCTGATAATGCTGAAGATCAATGCAGACTCTGCTGATGGTGAAATTTCTATTGCAGTTGCACAATTGCTTGTTATTATGCTGATGCAGAAGCGGCTCGTTAATATTTCTGCAAATCTTTGAACCATCAAATTCCATTTCCTTAATTAAATTTAGTCCTGGGACACAGAGACCAGGAATAACTGAGAGATGGACATGCAGATCCTGAAGATATGCTGAAATGAAAACTTGTTTTTCTTCAGCACTGGACCTGGCTTTTTCACAAATTAGATGATAAATATCTGGATTAAGAGTGGACAGGATCTCATTCCTTTGGTGAAACATTCTAAAAATAATGCATTCCTGCTCATCCTTACTTAATTTCTCATTCACCAGTGGGGTGAATGGGTTTTTCTCACCATTTTCCAGTGGGGAAAATGAGGCTTGAGCGTTTAACATGAGCTTATGAAAGTCAACTGACTCAAGTTTTCTTTCAAGAGTCTCATACCTTCCCTGCCATTCAAAAATGCAATTGACATAATCAGACAAAGTGTTAGCATTATCAAAAGATGAATTTGTGGGTAAGGAATCTTCCACAAAAGGTAGAGATTCCGATCTTGAGTCTATATCCATACTAGTGGATGGTGAAGTAATGTGATGATTGAAGTGGCTGGAAGAATCTGCTATTTCAAAATGGTCATAAAAAGGCGCGAATTTCTCAGAGAGAGCTGAATGGGAATCCTTAGAATTAATGGACCTAAGAGGTTGTTTGTCTTTCTTGGGGGCCATGTTCTTGTGAATCCTGCAAGTTCCATGAATTGAGTGATTAGGAATGAAACTTTCTCCTTTAATAAACTTAATTTGAAAACTAGGTTTTAAAATAATCCAATCAGTTAAATTATACTTGAAAGCTATATACTTAATAGTTTTCTCAGATGTGAAAACAACTTTTAAAATTCCTTGATTCAAAATATCAGTTTGAAATTTTGAAATGCATAAAGGAATGCTTAAAATGTTATTATGCATGAACTGGTTGCTTATTATCTTACTTGGGACATCTAATCCAACAAGGTTAATTTCTTGGTTAAGAGGGGTGATGCAACCAATTGGATTAGCAAATTCAAAAAGAATTTCCTTATCTAAAAACTTAGTTCTTATACCTTGGTTATCTACCCACAAGGGATAAATAGAGCTTAAGAAGGGTATTCCTAGAAGGGCTTTTTCCTTAAGGTTCTTAACAAGGATAAAGGTTTGTTTAATACAGATGTCATGGTTACGGATATGAACATCTGTTAACTTATACTTAATGGCAAGTCTTTGGCCATTGGCTCCAAATAGAGACTCACTAGTCTCTTCGCATAAAGGAATAGGAACCAGACTTTCTTGAAGGCAATTTTCAGCTGCTCCTGAATCAATCAAGGCAATAATATCAAAGACAAATTTATCTTTGACTACTATAGTAAGGGAGATTTCCCACCTCTGGAAGATAACCCTACTTACAGTATTCAAAAAAGTATTTGTCTCATTATCATTAACATGAGACGATTCTGGAATATCCGTATGGATTTCTTGGTTGCCAATTCTATTGATTTGATCTTGGAGATCAGAGAGACCTAGACTTATGAACTGTCTTAACTCCTTAATCTCCTTTTTATGCTGCTTAACTTCTTCATGAAGTTCCTTAATGCTGACATCCTTGGGAGACTGCTGGTCGAACCTGTTTAAGATATCGTTAAGGTTATAAGAATTAACAGTCTTCTTGGCTTCTACCTTAACAACAGATTTCTTAAAAACTTCATAAAGGTTTTGCTTAGTTTTTTCATCTTCAACTTTTCTTAAAGTATCTAGGATAAATTCTTGATCTTGGCTTATGATATTTATGGTTTTAGGACGACAATTACAATTACCCTTAATACGAACATCTTGGTCACTAGAAGATTGGCTAGAAACATCGCCACTGCTATCTAGTTGATTAATATCATCTTCAATATCTGAATCAGTCCTTGATTCAGAATCTGAGTTTAACATTACCTTACAAAGCATATTTTTTAGGTCATCTGAGACACTTAAGTTGTTAATCTTCTGCTTAACTCTACAATCTTTTTTATAATGGCCAACTTTGCCACACTTAAAACAGATAATTGGCTTGACATCTAAAGGAGTTTCTACCTTTTTCTGGGTATCTTTGTTAACTCTTCTTTGGACGTGCCTTGACTGCTTAGTATCATTCATCCTATAGTTGTCATA
This sequence comes from Vitis vinifera, assembly GCF_030704535.1. NCBI lineage: Eukaryota > Viridiplantae > Streptophyta > Magnoliopsida > Vitales > Vitaceae > Vitis > Vitis vinifera. The sequence continues at coordinate 23,302,771 of NC_081820.1, read as the reverse complement.
GGTACCTCTCTTACTGTGGTAAAACTTATCCTTGCTAGGCTTCCTGCTTGGTTTTTGCTTAGAGGGAGGCATAGTTTCCTTTTGGCTGAAACCAAACTGGCTACAGAATGATCCAAATTCATTCTTGTAGATTTTTTGTTCATTCTTCATTTGTTGCTTAAGCTTGAAGTCATTGCACAGCTTAATCCCTTCACCTGTGACAATGCTTATAATCTCACCATAGGTTAGCTTATCATAAGGGATTTGACCGTTATACTGTTCCCTTATCTTGATCCTAATTCTTTCAGAGAAAAGCTTGGGTAATCCTGAGATGAATTTTTCTTTCCAAAAAGACTGGTTACAATCAGACCTTAGCATGACTTTGGTTAGGAAGACTTCCTTATACCACCTAAAATCATGAAGCTTAGGACACTTAAGGTTGGTTAATAGATCTGCAGTTTTATCCTTAATTTTTGCAGGATCTCCAATGAAGTGCTAGACCAGTTCTCCTCCTCCATCTGGATATTGAACAATTTGTTCAATACTTTCAGAACGCTGTGCTATGGCTGGAACAACATTAGCAAAATGCCAATTTTCAGGGAAATCAACATCTTTCCACAAGATCTTCTTGGGGATGATGAAATCCGACTTATCTAGCATATCAGAGTGAAAATAGGTGGTCTCACCTTTAGGACTGGTGCAAAGAGCCCCAGATCTAACGCTTGTGTTCATGCTCTTATAGGCAAACCTGGTTATGATAGAAACAGGACTGTTTCCTGGTTTGATCTTAAAGCCATGAGTCTTAATATGCAGGACAACTGAATCTAAGATGTCTGCATCTCTTAATCTAACTGTGAAGTTAGGATAACACTGGAAATAAACTGGGTCATCATTCAGTCCAGCTTGGACTGCGCCTATAATAGAATCTCGATATTCGAGATGCCTATTATCCCTTAAACACATGACAATAGCGGTGTTTAAACCTAATCTTGTCAAAGGCTTAGCTGCTACTTGAATCATACCAAAGTGCATGAAATTATATCCATCTTTCTTATGCTTTTCAACGGATCTATTATCTAGAAGTCTTATGACTTGGTCGTCTTGTTCTAAACTGACTGTCATTTCAGAGGTCTTAATGGTATAATCTGTGAAGAACTTAAAGGTTCCTTTCTTATAAATTTCTTGATTAGACACCTTGGGTAATTTCCAATCATCTAAATCATTTTGAATCTTAGGATAATTGATCTCTTCACTGTTTACAACAGTATCTTGAGAATCACTGGATCTCTTAGACATGGTTCGGAAAATTGAACTCATTTTAGGGTTTTTGATCTAGAGCCTAATAGCAGATTGACAAACCTTATGAGACGTCACCCCAACCCTCTTACAGCCTAACAAACGCCTATCCACGGCTAACAACGGCTCAATCGGCAGGGCTCGTGCTCCCAGGCACACTGCTACCTATCCTAGGATAGGCCAAGAACACCCAAAACAAGACCCAACTCCCCTCCCACATGGCTCTGATACCATAGACACCCAGGATAAGGTCATGTGCAATGAACAAATGAATTACGCCATGATTCAAAACAAAGAAGAGGGTTAGAAAATACAGAAGATATCCAACAAAGAAATTTAAAGAGAAGGAACCAAAAACTTGTTAGTTCATAATAAGCTGAAGCTCTCCCTTCTCTCTTCTTTCTCTCTCTCCCTTCTCTCTTCTCTCTCTCTCATCATGTAACCTCTTCAAGCTTTCTCCAAGCTTTCTTCAAGCTTTCTTCCCTTGTCCATTGTAAGATATTTCTCCTTATGTATAATATAAGTATGTTTTGATTACCTCCTATATGGATGGTTTTTAATTAAGTTTTAATTTTTATTTTATTTTTCATTTTATTTTATGTTCTTGTACCGCCTACATGGTCGGTTTTAATTAAGCTTTGTTTTTAAGTTTATGTTTTCATTTTATACCGCCTACATGGTCGGTTTTAAGCTTATTATGAACTAACAAGTTTTTGGTTCCTTCTCTTTAGCAAGCCTTTCCAGCATAAGTATCTACAATTCAGCTTCCAAGCAATATATATATTCAAATTAATTAAAATTTATACATTTTTAAATTAAATTATTTAACTTTTATATAGTTAAAATCAATGGATGAAATGAGTGAAATAAGATATTAAAATAATCTTTTTTTATTTTTTCTTTTCTTACATTTTTGTTCCCTATTTTTTACTCCTAATATTTTTTGGATTTCACTTTTTCTTTCCTCAAGAATCAAAACCAAACATGGCCTTAGTGTTTGGATATAAACTAAAAGAAATGTTTTTAATAATGCATTATATAACAGAAAATATTTTTGAAATGAGCAGGGTGGATTATGAAAGCTATTAACCCTTTTCAAAGTCGCTCCCAAACGAGCCATACGTGATGCAGCCTAATGTTACCGAGAATGCCACTAAATTTTAGTCATTCTGTTACAACTTACAAGTATCTAACCTTTGAAAATCATAAAATCTACCAACCATCAAACAAACACCCTTTACAATATTTTGGTAAGACATCCCCAGTCAACCTAAAACTAGACTACCAACGGGCAACAAATGAAGCAAATAAGGCATGTTAAAAGTGAATTACAAAGCAAATTTACAATTTTTTTTCCTTTTTATTTTGGGATCGTACATGAATTCACATCATTAACCCTCGGCTAAAGAGAAACTTATTGCTAATCAGACTCTTCAATTGTTTTCCCCACGAACCGATGGAACAGGACTTCTTGCTACCAAGCCTGAGCCGTAACTACCCACATTTGCTACAAACAACGGGTCCCTATTTTCGACTTCAAATTCACTGTTAATGCAACCAACTGCATTTTCCTGATCTGCCTGCTCCAACTCTTTTGTTAGATCCTCCATGGTCTTCTTTAAATTGACCTTGCTCATCCCAGACTCCCCTGCAGAGATGCCAACCATCGTAATCTTTGGAAGAAACGGGGCGAGCTGTAACTCTTGCTTTATGTGTTCCCTGGATGCATCTTCAATTCTGAATGAAAAGGGGAAGTTATGAAAGGAAGCACCATAATATGGCAGAAGAATGCAGAATTGCAATCCCCCATAGCAAATATCAACAACTGCCAATGTGAATGTACCTTGCGTTTGATCTGTTTTGGGGTTCCTGCCTTTTGTTCGACCATGGATGGTTAAACAAATCCCAAACGGGGAACCAGGATGCGGAATTTTGTCCTTGGTCTCTTTGAGTGTTATCTTCTAATTTGGGGTCAGAAGGGCCAAGCTCTTCAGTATCTTTATTGTCATTTCCCATTTCAGGGCTGGCAACAAATCTCTTTGACGGAGATGCTCTACGAAAGGAAGCTGCACTCCTGCAAAATAAACATGGTGTTGCAAAAGAAGACACTAAAGAGGTGAAAAACAAAGAGGGAAAGAAAGAAAAAAATCATGATCTCTGCTCAGATCTCATCATGGTATCAAGAAATAGACAGGATCCACCATCTGATGAATTGAAAGGGGGCAAGGCGGTGTTGGCAACACTCTTTTGAAATCAATGCACATGTTAAGGATGTACCTTTTCTCAAACGAATCCACCATGTAAGGAAATTTTGGTTGAATGCCAGTGGCTTTTCGTAACCACCGGTTCCCCAGCAGCACTCTGTCAACAGCATACAGAAGCTGCATTTCAGCAGCCTTTGATATGACACTCAAAGGTATTCCAGGATGGCCCACCTCATCAAGCACTTCTTGAACCTTGGAGAAAATATTTGCCACTATCAATGACATCAATCTAGTTACACAGGCACTGATTTTATTCAACTCAAATTCTTTGTTACTTTGTTTTTTCTTTGTCCAAAATTCTTTAACTTCCTATCATGCAATTCTGAGAATTAATACAACACACTAGGTTGTGTACCTCTGGTGGCTCCCATAGGCTCTCAGCATTGTCTTCAAGCACTTCTGCTGCCAAGTTGTCATCGATTACATCCCGCCGGCGTTGGACATGCCGACTTTGAATTAGATGATGAAAATGATGATCGATGGACTGTTCAAGAATACTGTCCAGCGTATGTTTATCAAAGAAGTATGGAGTATACCTGATATAAGGAACAGTAACATATTAAAAACTTAATTGAAAAGGAACAGAGAATACCATCTCTATGTTGAAACATAAATTACTGTTTAGTATATAGTGAATTAGAAAGAAGCATCTTTTATAGATGTCAAGATCCTGAAACTATGAAACAAACAGAATCATGGACAAATCAGATACCACTTAATCCCATCTGTTGTTGCTATTGCTATGTCTAAGTTTTGGGCAGTGAAAACAGGAACACCATCTATCCTTTTCCTTCCACCATTTTGTGGGATTTTCTTAAGAAGTTTGTTGGCTGCCTTGACCTGCAAGAGCAACAAAATATTGAACCAATGCTAATATACAACAAGCAGGGACAATTACCATTTACCTGTTTCTCATTTGGAACAAACCGGAATAAGTGAGGTTTTTCCTGAATTGCACATGGCAAACAATGTGTAAGTTAGTCCAGAAAAAAGAACCAAGATAGAAACCCAACAAAATATAAAAAGTTCAGGAAACCTTCTAAATAAATAAAATAAACAGAAGCCTTAACTTGAAATATTCATAGCATAAGCTGTTCTTGTTCTGTCTATAGAATTTATAATCAAAACAATGCATTGCTGATGTAGGAATAGAAGATACTCTAAACTAACAATGTTTAAATCAGGCAATATTAAAGGCTTTCAGGATTCTTCCCCATCCTTGTAGTACCCTCAATGTGGACCGCATTACTCTTAACTAGTGCAATCACTAGTCTAAATTGTCAATGACTAAAGCATCTATGCAACTTAGGCCATATCGGGATCGCTGGAATAGAGAATGCTCATTCATTATAGTGTTTGGATTGTTTTGCAGAATAAGAAAAGGAATAAAAGTTATTTTAGCACCTCGTCGTAATACAATACTTTTACTTACCAAAAAAAAAAAAAAAAATAGGAATAAAAAATTCATCATTATAGAAACCAAATCCAACTGTCTTTAGAATTTGAATCTCTCTTCTACATGGCAGTATGATTCACCTCCATTACCTTCCTATTTATATTCCTATTCCCCTGTGTGAAATGCACCCTTATAGACATTGTGTTCTCCCATTAACAAACACACTAGACCTTAACTTTATCATTTCTTGGGATGTCTAGGAAGTAGATGCACATGCCTCTATCTAGTACAAGAGAACTAAGTGTTAATTGAATGGCAACCAGCACTTTCTATCTATTGAAAATAAAATTAACCCAACTATCTTCAGCTGACTGGATTTTTCTGGATGCTGCTTCCTGCCCTGCCATTTATCCTTCTTAGAATCCCAACTTAATCTACACACACTTCATGAACAATTGGTTCCTTTATTTTCCAATACTCTTTACCAAAAAAAATGATTAGCTTCAAATTAACCACTATGTATATAAGAATGACTAGAAAAATGTGGAATGTGGACTACAATCAACAAAAACCAGCATGTATGTAAGTAATATTAAAAACAGTAGCAAGATAGTTTAAAACTGTTAAAGAAGTTGAATAATCTTCATTGTCACAAGCTACTTGCCGGAAACATCATCCAAATGAGTGACAACCAAATGACACTGCCCATTATATATTTCATTCCCAGGTTACAATCCCAAAGTGATTTGCAATATTAGAAAAACACACACTGACATTATTGAATTCATCAATGCAAGGTGAAAGGTTTAAGCTAAAATGGACTTACAAACCAACAAAAATTTCTCTATATTAAATAGGGATATTCACAGAAAGAGAGTTAAAAAACCAATGAAAAACAGAGTTGAACTGACAAAAACAAGCAGGAACTCAATACTCCTAGGTTTTTTTTTTTCCTTTTTCTTTTTTCCTTTTTTTAATAATAGGCAATACTCCTACCAGAATATACAACCAATAAACACCAATTAAGTCCACTATAGTCAAATGGGTCGTACCATGAAATGCCCATAAGCTAAATCAAGACGACATGCACCCACGCCACCACTTGGAATGTTCAGCTTTTTAACATACCGAACTAGACAAATGAAACCAATCAAAATGTCAGTCATCACTAGTTTCAAAGAAACTTAATCAGGGTTAAAAAACAGTTATAAAGACAAATAAAATACATAACACTAGAGCTTGCATGAGTGGCAAAACTGACAATCAAAATGAACAGACCAAAAACAGAAAACTTCCTACTGCCAACTCCAAACACCTTAAGAATCATAAATAGATCCGATCAATTTCAAAGACCTAAGACTAGAAGTGTTCCTATCCCTGTTCAAAAAAACCAATGGGAAGGAGTTGTTTACTGGGGTTGATACAGGAAATTGTGCCTAAGGCAATTGTAATCCAGCTGTATAGAATCTTCTGCCTAGCAGACAAGTTGATGATAGAGAAGGAAAAATGCATCAAGGTATTGTAAATGATACCTGCATCACCTAGATCCATGAAAAACCGAAATACAGGGCCATTCTTATCACTCTTAGTGATTGTTGCAAACATCTTCTTAATCCGCTGAGGCATCCTGAGGAGCTACAATCATCAGCTGAAAATACTTTAAAAGAAACAATTAAGCAACCACCAAAAAGAAAAATGCAGAGACATTAATAAACATAGACTTATTCATATAAATACAAGTGTGCAATCTTTCCTTGGATGACAATTATAATAACCTTCTAATCAATATTCCCTGCATAACAGTGAGTTGCATCCATTTAATAAGCAATTTACCGAAAACTGCCTAGAGTTAAAGGCTTAAGGAACTCTTGTAAACTTAAGATTACCGAAAAATCCCCGTCTTCAGAAACGTTATTTCAGCTAGGCCAAATTATCTAATACCTTCAGTTGAATAGACATATATTCATTTTATCGGGTCAGATCAATTCAAGTTCAAGAAAAGGAAAGAAAAAATAAAATAAAAGAAAAGAACAGAAACTTAGTCCATCTACTTGACCCAACTAGAAGAATCTTTCTTTGCCATACAAAGCTATCTACAAGCTTCCTCCCATCATTGGAAATGGAAAATCTTCTCATTAATCTTTCGATATTCCCCTCAGTTCTAGCCATTCTCAGGTCAAATTTAATGAAAAAGAAATCAAAAACCATTGTTCAATTTCTTCTCGTTTTATTCAAATGTTCGTGAAATCGGGCAAACCATCAAAGTTCTGATAGATAATTATCAATGGCAATTACTGACAAGAAACTCAAAAACTAACAGCAATTCAGCCAATACTCAGAAAGATAGACAAAGCTCGGACCTTTTCGAAATGAAAGGTATATCAAAATGATTCGAAACTGCCATGATACCATTCCCAGAAACATCACACATACTGAAAACCTGCCCCACAAACGCTGGTCCCCCACCTTTTGCGGAAGTGTTCAGGCCGCCGATTCTCACATCCTTCGGGAACGCTGAGCCCGACTCCGGCGACTCTCCCTTCGTCGCGGACGCCGAGTTAGACTGAGCTGACTCGGAGGATGGAAGTTGAGGGGCAGGGGAAGCAAAAAAGAGGGGGACGCAGATCTTCGATGGGTTTGGGAAGCACACCGGAGCTGGTTTAGGAGAAAACGGCGTCGTTTTGGAGGGGAGGAGGGAGAGGAGATTGGAGGCAGTGGAGCAGAAGAATTGGTGGGCGGCCTTGAGGGGGTGGTGGTGGGGAGGGTTCTGGGGTTGAGTTGGTGAATCCATTGACGGGTTCTTGGTGATGAGAGCGATGGGTTCTACGTTGAGATTTGCATTCTATAGGGTTTGCAGATAAGGGTTTTGGCTTTGGATTGGAGAAGGGGCTGTTTTGGAGAGACGAAGATGGTAGGTCACTAGCGGGTGACACAGTTTTGGCGAGGAAAGATGAAAGGGTTTTTGGGCAGGAGATCTTGACTGTTTCTTTCTATTATTAATTTATTATCCTTCAACCTCATATATTATTTATCTATTTATTTATTTATTATTATTATTATTATTATTATTTTTCACTATTTCTTTGGAGGATTATTATAATCATATGTATATATAATCTTTCTTTGTTTTATATTTTAAATTAATAATTTTAAATTTTTTTCATTTTCTTTTAATTTTTAAAATATAATTTAATTACTTTCTTTTTTTTTCTTCTTGAAAAACAATGAATTTCTTACTAAAATGAATTGATATAATTTTTTTTAAAATTTTTGGGCTTTTTTTTAATTTCATTTTTTTATATGGATTATCTTAATTATGATTTACCAATTAAAAAAAATTAAGACATTATCTTTAAAAAAATTAAGACATTATCTTTTTTTAATTTGTTTTATTTTTCCTCTTTTAAAAGGAATGAATACTATGAAAAATTGAAAAATCATAGCTATTTTTATTTTTATTATAAACTTGCTTTGTTTGGAAATTCTAATTTATATTTTATTTTTACTAAAATTATTTTTTAAAGAAAGATCGATATCTTCATTTATTCAATAAGAACAAACAAAGATAAAATCAAACCGATTCCCAAAATGGCTTTCTCAATATTTCACAATACCAATGTTGTGACTATTCACCAAATATAAAAAGCATATGACTATTCATTTGTTTCAAAAAGAAATTGAAGGATTTCTTAAAAATTCTATAAAATTCATTTGTTCTTTTTCTTCATACACGAGAAAACAATTTTTAATTGTCGGTACAAAAAATAAAGTAATGGATTCTATAACACGGGTTATAATAAAGGATCGGTGTCATTATGTTAATAAAAAAATTGGCTCAGTAGTATAGTATAATATCAAAATTGTTGGATTTTTTGTTATTCTATTAAAACCATAAAAAATAGATATTGTTTAAATTATGAATTGGTCTTTGATTTTCCTCCTCATTTTCTCCCGCTTTATTCTTTTGCATTTCTCTAATAATTTTTAAAATCCCCAAAAAAAGAAAAAGAAAAATCATTAATGAAAATTAGCATTATTCCACATTAATGAAATCATCAATTTTATTCCAATAAACGCCTCTTTCCCAAGATTTATTGACTCTAACAATACACATGAAGGCCCTACATCATAATGGGTAAAATTGGAATAAAAAAACGGGAAACCCTTCTGTTACGTTTCAACACCTTCACACAAGCTCCAAGAATACCCTCTCTCCAAAATTTCACCTTCACATTGGCGCCATCGCACGGAAAACCAATTTCTCTTTGAATAATAAGCAGCAGATCTTGATCCTCGTCTCCATTTTGCAGGTAATTTGTTTCCATTTCTTCAATTTTAATTTGAGTTTTTGGGGTTTATGATTCATGTGTATTTATTTTTCTTTATCGTTTTTTTCGGTTCAGAATTTAATTTGAGTTTTGGGGTTTATGATTCATATTGGAAGGAGCTGTTTCGGTTTTCTTGGGGTGGTTTGCAGATGGATTTTAATGTTTCAGTTCAGTTATGGCGTGATTTGGGTTTTTCTTGTTCAAAGATTGTATTGTGTGGGTTTTTAGCTGCCTTGATGAATTGGGGTTTCAGTTTTTGATTGATGTTATGAATAGAATTGGGTTCTAGCTATGATTAATACTATGAATAGAGCTTTGCTACACGAACCTGGGTTTGTTTAGGTCTGACCCGTAAAAAAACGTTGATTGAATCTGTTTACTGGAAACTTTTAAGGGTAAGTTGTCATGGAGTAGTAGCTTATTCAATTTCAGCTTACCCATGAAAAGTCAGATTGATTTGGTTTGGATTATAGGTTTCGGTTTGGTTCTATTTGATTTTTTTTTTCTTTTTTTAGTATAGATTCTTGAATTGTTTGAGCACTGCCCATTGAATCTCTATGAATTAATTTCGGATTTGTTGTGAATTTCATGTTTCAGTGGATTATGAAGTGTGTTTTAAAGTAATATCAGGAAAGAATGCATTCTAATAGCCCCCAAGAATGATTTTTACTGGGTGTTTCTTTATTTCAATGTGGAAGAAAGAATCAGAAAATGAAAGTAAAATGATTTGACTGCAACTCCATACATCTTTTATGTTCCCCCGGCAGCAAGTACTACTTACTTCTATTAAGAATTATTTGAATTGTGAAATCTCACGCAGAATTGAAACATTATAGAAAAAACTATACTAAATTTTTAATGTAAAATGTTATTGTATTGAATTATTCGAAGTTATTCACTTTTAAACCTATTAAGGCATGCATCAGTTTCTATCGGAGGCAGAGCCAGCTAAGACCTAGAAGGGGCATGCATGCCCCCAAACCCACTTCTCAAAAATTAAAATAAAATACTACATTAGGCTGGCATTGACTCCTTTACAGAGGCAAAACAAGGTTTCCACTAGGCCGAATATCTCAACTACATCTTATTCTGCCCCCTGCACCCCACCTAATTGAACTTCTGGCTCTGCCACTTGTTTCTAAATTGGATTTGCTAGTATTGTCCATACTTGCTCCCTTCAATGTATCAACTAACCAGGAAGCTCTAACTTGAATCATTTTTGCAGGCATCATAACTATATACTTGTTATTGCAAAGAGAAAGTCATCATGGCTGCTTCAGAAGAGAACAGTGCATTGTTCCCAATTTTCATATTGACTATAATGGCCCTCCCTTTGGTGCCTTACACTATAATGAAGTTATGCCATGCTGCCTCCAGGAAAACAAAGAGCATCCACTGCCAGTGTTCTGAATGCACTCGTTCTGGGAAGTACCGCAGATCAATATTTAAGCGGGTGAATAACTCCTACATTTAAAAGTTTTTTTATTCTCTACAATATGAGATAGTGGTGTAATCTTCATTTTATTGTAACTATACCTATTTTTTATGGTTCTTTATATTCTTTTGCAGATCTCAAACTTCTCGACATGTAGCAACTTAACCCTGGTGCTACTTTGGGTCGTCATGATCATCTTGGTTTATTACATTAAACACATAAGCCAAGAGGTAATGACCTTTATTTGATATTGAAGGCTGCATTAATAGGTTCATTTATTTGTTATCCTTCTGAAAAATGTTAGACTTTGGGTGGGTTCTTTTATTTAAATTTTTGGTATTTCCTTCTTTTGTGAATCAGAAGTTTATATTAGGTTTCAATATAAATTGATAGTGACTCAAAAGTCTTAATATTTCCAACTACTCGGGGCTTGTTTGCCATCAGAGAGGGTTTTCATTTTCTACTTCTGCTTCATAAGTTTGAATGCTATGAATCTTGCTGAGGTCAAAGTCTTCTGCTGTTTATGCAGATTCAAATATTTGAGCCATTTAGCATTCTTGGATTAGAATCTGGAGCTTCAGATTCAGAAATAAAGAAGGCATACAGGAGACTCTCGATTCAATACCATCCTGATAAAAATCCGGATCCAGGTTGAGGTTCTAGTTCTTCAGTTAATATGTGTTCCTTAGTTTTACTTTGATTTAGCAAGTACTGCGTCTTCTTTTGAATCATCTGTGTTTACTATCAATTTCTTTTTGCATTTATTTATTTATCTTTTTTTTTTTGTTTTCCAGAGGCCCACAAATATTTTGTGGAGTTCATATCTAAGGCTTATCAGGCTCTCACAGATCCAATCTCACGTGAGAATTATGAAAAGTATGGCCATCCTGATGGTAGGCAGGTAATGAATTTCCCTATGATAAGGAAGGACTTGCTTTGATATTTACCTAAAAATAAAGAAACTATTTATAAGAAATCATGTTTCTGAAACTGAATGTACTATCTGTTGATGCAGGGATTTCAAATGGGCATAGCTCTCCCTCAGTTCCTGTTAAACTTTGATGGAGCAACTGGTGGAATTCTTTTACTTTGGATTGTTGGTGTTTGTATTCTCTTGCCACTGGTGATAGCTGTTGTTTATCTATCAAGATCAGCAAAATATACTGGGAACTATGTCATGCATCAAACTCTGTCTACTTACTATTACTTCATGAAACCTTCTTTGGCCCCAAGGTATTATGTTTATTTAATTTTTTTCCTAATTCATAATTTATTCTTAAAGAATATTTCCACTCAAGTAGAGTCTTGGAAGGTGTTATTTGGATACAGCCTTAAACTCTGGATAGTTGTACCAAGTGGCTGCTCCTAAGACCTGGATCCAATATTAACACTTGGCACACATAGACTTTTACTGTTGCTGCAGATCATTGCTCCTATTAATGTCACTCATAAACTAAATTTTTATCCAATGAGAAGTGTGGATGAGAGTTGGGATCAAATTAGGATTGGTGTGAAACTTCTTATTCTTCCATCTTTCAGTAACTTCTTGTGAAAGTCCACATTTTGTAAAGCTCGCCTGCTGATAAGATGTCTTCCTCTTACCTTTTTTACTTGCCAAATATCAAGTTGATCAAGAATCAAAGCTATATCATCCATGTAATGCTCTAAATTGGAGCTCTATTTTATTTTTTATTTAAAAAACTTGTGGTTTTTGGATTGGATGGTTGTCAAAATCCCACCAACCTGATAAATGCAACAGTAAGCTTTACAAAATGTGGGCCCTATGAAAGGCATTGATGGGTCTGAGAATAAGAAGCTTTAAGTATTAATTGATCATAGGCACACTCATGGGTACACAGGAACATATTGCTTTGCATCAATTGTTACACATATTATTTTGAATTAGTTGCATCAGTGGTGTAACATATCTTGACTATTCAAAATAGAATACTCATTATCTAACATGTTTGTTAACATCAGAATGCTATATAAACCACCAGAATCTCATATTTAACATATTATATATGATAGACCAGTGGTATTATCTATGCCAGTTGACATCGCAATTTTATAGAAACTACCCACTTCTCAGGGGCATAAGGTATTGTCCAATCGAATACTGATATTATCTAACATGTTGATCGATTTCACGATGTTATGTAAACTTCCCACATCTCATGTCTAATGTTGACAATAGACTACTGGTGTTATCTAGGAGAGTTGGTTGGTGTCACAATGTTATGCAAACTACCCAGATCTCATTTCTCATGGGCTCTCTCCCTCTCCCTGTCCCTCGCCCTCCCACTACCCCCTCTCTTCGTCCCAGTTTTTCAGTACAACTGATTGAGCTGAATGTTACAGTTCAAACCATATTGAATCTCTGTGTGTGTCTTTCTCTCTCATCTCTTCTTGCTGATCAAAGCTAAAATCTGTAGTCATTAGATATGATTGATTAATTTGCGATTTATGGTCAAACCACATTGAATCGGTTGAAGTCATCATTTTGGGGGTAATATTCTCATAAGCTAATTGATTTGAGTATTATGCCTAGACCAAATTGAATCATTTTTGAAGTCATCGTGTTGGGGTAAATGTTTTCTTCAATGTTGCATGTGTGAATTTCTTTTTTCATTTTTCAATCATAAAATTAGATGATGTGTTGATTCTCGGATCTTTGGCAAAATTTAGTCTGTTCATATGTTTTCAGTTTTAGAAACTCTCTTTAACTTTGTTATTTTTTGTTTTTTCATGATATCTTTGGGATTTATAAGAAATCACTGAATCTTTCCTTTGGTGATTTTTTGGGATACATGTGTATATATGATGTGTAATGTGTGTGCATATATGTGGATGTATATGCACACATTATATTTGCTTAAGAAAAATGGGTGTTTATGTTTATATATGTTTTTATGTATCTTAGTGTGTGATTTCTATTATAAGTTTTGTTTATGATGATGTGATAACTTGGTTTTACAGCAAAGTTATGGATGTCTTCATTAAGGCTGCAGAATACATGGAAATTCCAGTCCGTAGGACTGACAATGAGCCCCTTCAGAAACTGTTCATGTTAGTAAGGAGTGAGTTAAACTTGGACCTTAAGAACATTAAGCAAGAGCAGGCAAAGTTTTGGAAGCAGCATCCATCACTAGTTAAGGTAATTTGTTCACCAAGTTTTGGCTATATAAAGCAGTTAAAGATCAGCGTCTTAGTCTTTAATGAAGCATCAGCTTCTTACTTCTTTGCCTTTTCCTTTCAGACAGAATTGTTGATTCAGGCGCAATTAACTCGTGAATCAGCAACCTTATCACCTGCGTTGCTAGGTGATTTCAGACGTGTGCTGGAACTCTCACCTCGCCTTCTTGAAGAACTAATGAAGGTGAATTCTGCATCCCGTCTAAAATCTCCAGTTAGACTTCTAATATTGATGATGAATTTATTATGCATTAAAAAACAGTGATATCTCCTGTAAACCAGCAGTGTTTCCTGTTGTATTTTAGACTCCAAACTTAAGGCTTCTTCATTTTAATGGAAAGCTTCAGAAAGAAATACTAAAAGCTGTAGGATGTGGCATGTATGACCAGCCTGCTTTTTGATAAATTAGCAGTGCTTGAGAAAATAAAGGAACTCAATTTTACTCTTCTTTTTTTCTTTTTTTTTCTTTCCCTTGTTTTTTGAATCATGGAATATATTTTCAAAAAATTATCAGTTATTTTGTGCTTCAAACACATGAATAATAGATTCTCAAAATCCATTATGTGGGTATACTTAACAGTAATACCAAAGTATATTCACACAGTTTTCTTTCAGAATTTCCCCAGCCCATTATTTGTCAAGTCTCTTCTGAACTAGGATTTGTTTTAACAGAATATAGGATGGCTGTGATTTTGGGATCTTGCTATGATATTAAAGTATGAGAAAAGGATATAGAAAATTAACTGCTCCATTCTTTGTTCTCTACGTTCGTTAATCTATGGCAGAAAGTATACCCCTCCCTTGTCTTGTTAGAGTTTCACATAATATATATATACTGAAAAAAAATTAATGAGGTAGCAAATGGCATAGTTTGTGGCAGTAATCTGCTAGAGGTGAGTCATACAAGAGATGAACCACTATTATCAGTGACTGAAAATAGAGTGATTTAGAGTAATTAAATCATAAAGAAATGTGTTTAAAAAAAAAAGAAGGAAAAAGAGAATCACTCCACAGGTTGTGGCTAGGATACTAACTTATAAAGTTGTACTGGCTCTTTATGTTCCAGTGTTGTATTTGTTGCTCTCACCTCATACTCAGTCACTTGTTCATGTGTATGTTGCTTCTCATGTGCCATTATGTTTTGCTTTTTTCTCTCTATACAGATGGCAGTTGTACAACGCACTTCTCAAGGACATGGATGGTTGAGGCCTGCAATTGGTGTTGTTGAGCTTTCTCAATGTATCATTCAGGTGCCGTGTTGAAGTACTACTTGATATCATATTGATGAAATTTCCTGAAGTTTTAAAAATTTTAATTGATTGAAGTACATTTTCATTAAGCTTCTTCTTCATTTTTTTTTTTTGCTTTGTATAAGTCTATAATTTACAGATAATTATTTTTATAGCCTGATAAAAAAAAATTATATTTATATTTCCTGATTTATCATAAACTCTGAATAATTTAGGAATGTCACTATCTCTCATGTTTTTTCACCATCAAATGCACCATTTCCTCAAACTTATCCCTAATAACTTCTAATTCCTTCCTGAATTTCAAATTATTCATATTGGTAAAACTTCTTGTCTAAGTTTCAAATTAATGCCACTTGCAATAAACCCTGAATCTTGATTTATGAGTCTGATACTTCTATAAAACTTAAATATGCTGCAATTTCCACTCATTTGTAGTCTATGAGTTGTGTCCTTATGTTTGAATATACTTGAGTTATAACTGGTGAAATTTGTACATTTTACATTTTTCTTGGAAAAGCTGATTGCTGCCTGCTGCAGGCATACTTGTATCTTTTGTTAGTCATTGATTGTGGAATATTGGTATTGGGTATATACGTTATTAATTTTTTTTTATAGGTCAATTTTTGTCCTCACTGGGACTCGAACCTAGAACCTCCCACAAACCATCCCCACCCTTTTACCACTTGAGCCTAGCCTTCAGGGCAGGGTACATAGATTATTATTTCTCATCATACATTGCCCAAATTTGTGTATCTCCTTTTTTCATGAAGTCCCTGCATTTTTGTAGCCAATTTGTAGAGCATGAAACTAATACTAGTTACTATATGTTGTTTATATTGAGTCCAGACTTTTTGTTCAATGTATAGCCCGCCTTAACGATAGAGTTAATATTTCTATTTGATTTTGATGCAGGCTGTTCCTCTCAGTGCAAAAAAGGCAGCTGGAGGATCTCCTGAAGGCATTGCACCCTTTCTGCAGTTGCCGCATTTCAGTGAGGCTATTATAAAAAAGATAGCCCGTAAGGTAACTAGAAATATTCATACTTTTTGACCAGAAATTTCCTAAAATTCAAAAAGCTTTAATTACCTGTTCCCCAATGGTTTCAGTTATGATTTACTATGTTGGAATTAATTCAGCTAAACAGAGACTTCTGCCACAATCTTTTGATAATAACAAACACAAGAATTAGGAGCACACTCCTCATTTCTGTTCCACATGCCTTTGTCACCAGTTCTATCTCTCATATGCTTTTTACTTTTCTTTATAGCTTTCAACTCCGAAATATTTGCTGCTTGTTTTGAGTTAAAAGTTACTGAATCACTGTAATCCCGTTTGCTTGGTGTCCTAAATTGGATTGCATACTATGCATCTGATCATTCGAGTTGTTAAAACTGATTTCATTTTCAACATAACCTTGCGGTTAGTTTTGAACCTCTTAAGTTTATAAAGATTTTAAAAATATTCACTTTATTATTACTAAATATGAACCATATAATTTTTATGTGAATGCACCATATCCGAAAAAGAATGAATAATTTAAGAATAATGGGGCATCTTGATCCTAGGATTGAATTTCTATGGCCCAACTAGTTCCTTCTGATTTAAAGACGGTGGTCAAGCCTGTCCAAACACTAGGCCAGATGGATCATCCTGTCCATACTCACCATTAATCAAGACTGAATAATCTGCATCAGTCTGTGAAACAAAGTAATAATATCTTTTACTTGGGTAGTTTACTTTTTGTGCTGCTATTCTGATTTTTCCATATTATTTTTTTCTTCTTCATTTGCAGAAAGTGCGGACATTTCAGGAGCTCTCAGACATGCCCCTGCAGGAGCGTGCTGAGCTGCTTACTCAAACAGCTGGTTTCTCTTCTGCTGAAATACAAGATGTTGAGATGGTACTGGAAATGATGCCTTCCATAACGATCATAGTTACATGTGAGACTGAAGGCGAAGAGGGTATACAAGAGGGTGACATTGTCACAGTTCAGGCCTGGGTAACACTCAAACGAACTAATGGCCTCATTGGTGCCCTCCCTCATGCGCCCTACTTCCCATTTCACAAAGAAGAAAATTTCTGGTTCCTGCTTGCAGACCCCGTGTCCAATAATGTCTGGTTTTCCCAGAAGATGAGTTTCATGGATGAAGCTGCAGCTATAACTGCTGCCTCAAAGGCAATTGAGGATACAATGGAGGGATCTGGAGCAAGCGTGAAGGAAACAAGTGCAGCAGTCAGAGAAGCAGTCGACAAGGTGAAGGCTGGCTCCCGACTGGTTATGGGGAAGTTGCAGGCCCCTGCAGAGGGGAATTATAACTTGAGCTGTTTCTGCTTGTGCGACTCTTGGATTGGCTGTGACAAAAAGATCAACTTAAAGGTGAAAGTTGTGAAACGGACTAGGGCTGGCACCAGGGGAGGTCCTGTGGCAGAAGAGGGACCTATTTTGGAGGATGGGGTCGAGGAGGAAGAAGAGGATGAAGGAGAGGAATATGATGATTATGAGAGTGAATACAGTGAAGATGATGCAGACGAACAGCGAACGAGTAAGAAAGGTGCTGTTGCCAATGGCAAGGCACATAATAAAGGCAGCCAAAACCGGTCAAGTTCAGAGTCTTCAGGCACAGATGAAGAGTGATATGATTGTCTGATTTCTATCCTACATTGAGCAAATAATCTTTATTCTTAAAAAGTATTTTGTTTGGAAAGGGAACTTAAAACAGAGCCCCTATAGACATGGGTCCAGAGGCCCCTCATGGCTGGTTTTTAATTACTGATCTGTGGAACACCTGCCTCTTTTTTTCAAGAGAATGATGGGGTTTTATGCATTTTAGACCTTGTCTCCCTCTGTCATTTACTTTCTCTTTTGATTTTGATTTGGTCTGAAGCACATATTTAACTTTCTGCAATTGCTGTGGAAATATAAAAAAAAAAAAAGAATTTCCAGAAAACAGGTTGACTAAAACCCATGAATCTCAAGCCGATGAGAATTAAATAAAAATGTATTACAATGAGCCTCTCTGGCTTGTCAAGAAGAGTTGTGAGCTTCATAAATTGGTTCATCTGCATCATCTACAGAACTATCTGCTTCATCATGCATTTCATTTGAATTCTCAGTTTTGTCATTGATTTCATTTACAGCCTCACCAGGATCATCAGATTCAGCCTCACCAGGATCATCGGATTCACCAGTCAGTTTTGCTCGAATTCTAACGCGCTTTCCTTTGATATACCGGTATTCCCATTTTGGTGGTGGGTATTTCTTCTGTAGTTTCTCGTATTTGTCTAACATACCCAGCTTCTGGAATACATCTCCAACCATTTTAACGATTGAAGTATTAGGCCGAATCCCGAGCTCTTCCATGTCAGCAAATATCTACAAGAGAGTTATAAAATCAAGTGATTATCAGATAAAGTCTATAGATCATCTAATTTACAAAATCAGTGTTGCTCTAATGCCCTACAAATGCAAAATGAAATTCACAAGCTCTGTGTTGAAGGAAAAGGAGACAGCAGAGACATCTAAGCATGTAATTGCTGACCAAAATGGTAAAGAATTTATATAGGCTATCAAATATAAAAAAAGTGGCAAACCAAATCTGAAAAGCAAGAGATGGTATACATGGTTTCATACGTAGGCTGTGCAATTGAAATTCTAGACTAACTTAAAAGAAAACACAGGTCTAGTTTCTCTCTGAAAATGTGAAAATGACAACTAGGGGTGTGCAAAAAACCGATTGAACCAAAACCAAACTGACCCGAATTGATAAAATTTTAAAGATTATTTTAACAATTTCAGTTTTCTAAACATAAATGGGAACTAGACTGATTCAATCCACGGTTTTCCATTTAAAAAAACGATAATGAATCAAACCGAACTAAAAGTTATGCATATAAAACTTGACATACAATATCCATTGATTACATTATTAATTTAATGCACATTTTTCACATTCAAAGAGATCCCAAACCACACTCTACAGAGTGTTTTTTTTTGGTTGTTGTGCTACTTAGTATAGCTTATGCAAGTTATAACACTAACTATTCAGCTTATACAGGATGTAAAAATAGCCATTTATATCATTGGGAATCTTAACAATATAATTTGAAATAAGTTGTAATAATATGACATAAAAAAACATATCATAAAACAACTTGTCATACTAGTATCATTTAAATCGAATCAAACCAAACCAAAATAAAGTAAATTGACTTAGATCAGTTATTTTTATTAAACCGACACAAACCCAACCAATCAATTTCCTTTAAGTTCAATTACAACAGTTCTTAATGCATAAAAACTGATTAAATCGATTTAGTTTGACTTTAATACTCAAAACTGAACCAACAGAACCATGCACACCCCTAATGACAACCATTTTAATTCAAACAAGATGTTAAATCTAAGAGAACAGTCATCTCATATGCTAATATTGCTTCAACATGGACACAAAGAATAAAAATCAAGGAGATGGACGACACATTCAGAATTTCAACTAAGAATGTGTCCTTCTAGCCGCCTCAACTCCACTGGATTCAGATGTATATCAGTTTTTCAGTCTTCAGTACGCATAAATTGGATTCAGATTTGAGTTGTGAAAAATATGTATAAACATAGACTTAAAACATCTGTAAAGATACCAATTGATCAAATCAAATGAAGCCATATTCTGATTAGAAACATCGATAGGCTACTAAATGCAACATTATCATGTTCAATAATATTTATATATTGGAGCTTCAACTTTGCCATTCAAATGCATCAAGAAGATGAACACTGACTTAACATGACAAATAGTTTTTAAGAAAAAGAGAAGGCAAAGAATTACCTCAAACATCTTCTCGTGCATGTCTCTCCTATAGTAGATGGAGATCATTTTATCATAGAAAACACGAGGCAGACTTTCCAAGTTCTCTGAGAACAGCTTCGTCCAAAGCTCTTCGGCTTCATCAAGCCTCCCATCCTCTGCCAAAGCATTCAGCAGTGTGAAATAGCTCCCCATTGTTCTCCCTTGACCTTTGCTTAACATCCACTTCGTCACCTAGATCCCCATATACAATTTGATCGATCAAAAATTCAGAAATCATATCTAGAGATACTCTAAATGGGAAAAAAGCCCCGAGAATCCACAATACCTGAATTATCCTCTTCCATTCTTTTTGATCCTCAAGGGTCTTCAAAGCTTTCTTCACTGTGATTAAAGGGAATTCCAACTCCCAAGCAATGAAAGAATCAAGAGCCCCATAAACTTCCTCTTTGACATTTGATAACCCCTTTATCTACATAAATAGATCCCCCAATACACACATCAATTCAAATTTGCAAGATCAAATTTAAAAAATAAAATAAAATTGTAAAGTTTCTCTAGACAATCAAAATTTCTCTGTATTGGCAACATTTAAGTCGATCCATTCAGGGAATAAGAGCTCTTGACATCATATGCAGTAAAACCCAGAATTCAAATGAAAGAAAAGCTTACACAATCCACAAGCTTTGCCGATTTGGAGATGGTCCCAATTCTTTGTCTGGTTTTCCATACCCGAGGATATCTCGGACGAGGTCCTTTTGCACCACAGACCTACACATCAAGAGGGTTGAAGTGGAAATGAAATTATTTTCTTAAAAATTTAGAATCCATTGGTTCCGGATTATCGGAAATAGCAAATGGGAAAAAATTGAGAAATTGAAGCATAGAGGGATTTGAGTGTATGATGTGTGAATTCCATCCAAAAGTTGTGGAGCTTGGTTTCGATTACATCTAAAAGTTGAGAAATTTTGACCAGATTCAATTCAATACCAAAAAAACCTCACTAAATTCCTATTTTGCACTCAATTTCCTGGTGTTTGAGTTCTTCCCAGTGCCAAACAAAGCAAAGGAAATGAAATCTACTTCCTTTACTTCCAAACAGAGTGTAAAGCACAGTTTGGCTGCTGCGAAATCATTTGAAAACAGCAGAAAGCTTGAATTCTTCGTGTTGCAAGAATCCCAGCTTTCATTACTTTCTTTTTTCAAAGGAAAAAAATATTCTGCAAGCGCAAACACAAACACGTTACCACGATGCTTCTCGGGTTTTTGGGAATTTCAACCGCGTCCAATCTTCTAGTAATGGTAGCCGGAGAGTATCGCAAACAGAGCATCCTGAGAAGGTGTACGAGATAAGCAAAATGTGAGCTGGAAAAACCTATTAGGATTCCTAAAATTTTTCTTTCCTTTTCTCCCGATTTCCTGAGAACCAAACTTACCCGCCTGGTTTCTGAGGGTCGTGGACGATGCTCACAGGGAAAGGAATTGTTGTGGGTCAGTGTAAGAGAGTGGGTATTTTCCTGTGTTCGCTCGTCTCTGTTTGGTTCGAAAGAAAACCTTTCCCCGTGCTTAAAGGGAGAAATGCTCTCCGGATTTTACACAGATAAGGGCCCGTTTGGCAGAAAAAACGAAACAAATTTTCTAATATCTAATGATTAATTAAGTGATAAAAAACACCAAAAATTAGAAGAAGGCATTTTTCCAATTTTTATTATGAAATGTTTTAAAAAACACTTGATGGAAAAAACTATTAATTAAATGATAATTTTTTTTTCATTATGGTAATTTTTTAAAATTAAAATTTCAAAATACTTAAAAAAAATAAAATATAGGATAAAACTATTTCATTAGCTTGTTTTTTAAGAATTATTTAAAAAAATAATTATATAAATATATAAAATAATTAAAAATAAAAATATTAAATATAAAATTTATTTTTAAAATTATTAAAAATAAATTAAAAATTTTCAAGTTTCAAATAAACTTTTATTTTATAAAATATCTTAAAATAATTTTTTAAAACTATTTTTGAAAACTATTATCAAGTTTGGAAGGTTTTTGTTGTTTTTCCCCTCTATTTTTGAAAGCCTAAAACTAGATGCTTTCAAACAAAAAACTTTTGTACCTTTTCTGCTTTGAAGTTTGAAATATTATTATGAAATTACAAATATCACCCCGTTGTTAAAGGGGTAGTATCGGCATTTTAATCTCCCATAAGAATATACCTCCTATCCGAATATTTTAAGTAGCTCAAAACTTCTTCTTTTCTCATGCGTATCATTTATCCACTTACACTCCGCCACCTGGCCAATTGTAGCAAGAAGAGCCTTTCACTACCGCATATGATTCCACCACCCACAAGCCAAGACACGGGAAAGAAGCCCCGCCTCATCCGATCACCAAACATAACACTCCAGAGGGAAATAGGCGAAGATGATCGAATCAACCATGGCCTTTCGATTCCGCGCCGGCGCCGGTGCCCGTGCCGGACTCTTCTCCACCGCCGCCGTCTCTAGTAACTACTACTCCTCTACACTCGCTCCCTTCTTTTATCTGTTCCTCGTTTGGTTGCTGAGAAATTTAAGGAAAGAAAAAGAAAATAAATTTATATATCACAATGGAAATTAACCTCCACTGAGCACTACATTTTTCTCAGCAACCAAACGGAGCATTACAGTCTGCACTCTTATGCAGTCAACTTGAAATTTTGTGTGGCTCATTGTTTATAGATTGTCGTGCCACGTGGAGTTCTGATGAAGCTCCGGGAGTCCATGTCGCCTCCCGCCGGCTATCTCACTCCGGCAGCTTTGATGCACCTCGGTACTAATTTTAATTCTCAATTCTCCGTTTGGTTGCTGAGAAAATGTAGGAAAGTAAAGTCTCCATTTTTCATTACTTGGGGAGATTCAGCTGGAAAACATAAGCTTTTTGTATATTTTCCTCGGTTTTCTTAGAACTAATATGTATGTGAGAATGAACAATTAAGAATGTTGATATTGATTTACAGGACTAGATTTATAGGAGTAACCAGTGGATCTTTCACAAAAAGGCGAAATCCCGTGAAGCATAGGTTTCGGGTATCTGCTGAGCATTTGGGTTCGAGGGAGCCGCAGTACCATCCATTTGAAGAGATTGTGGAATCATCATTTCCGGAGAGTGGAGAAGCTAGACTTACAGCTGCTGAAACTACTAGGACTGTTATTGAGGTAATATAGCATACTTTCACTCTGAAAACAATGGAGGCAACTTCTCGAGGAAGATGATTTCTAGTTGCAAGTTCATTGATGTCAATTCATTTCTTTTGATGGTAAGACAATGAGCACAACACAATTTCTAGTTGTAGGTAGGTGTTAAGAATTGAATTTAATGGGACATCTTAATGGCTAGTTAGTAACCCATGACATTGGGGGCATTAAATCACCAGGCACTAGCAAGATGACGATTCAATGAATGTGAACCAAAGGGTTGCACCTTTCCCACAATTTGCTAGGTTTTTTTTTTTTTTTTTTCCTTTTTGGTTTGGATGATAATTGTGGGATCATGGGTGCTTTGGAGTCTTTAGTGATAATTAAGCATTTCTTCTCATCTCTCTAAAACTGACACTGACCTACCTCTTGTTGACAATATTATCAAGCACAAATTTTGTATTATGCCTATGTCATGCTGAAAGCATCATTGCTGATGTCACAAGAGTTTACACAAGACACCACATATGTTGATATAAGATACTATGTCGAGAAGTTTTATGATTGATCTATGCTTAGTTATGCTTATCTTTGGAACCTCAATTTCAAGCTTCGTAGTAAGGAAATTATATGGGTCACGGTTCTCTTGTTATAGAATCATGATGCATCCTTGAGGACCACAATGTCACTACCTTAGTTGAAGGATTGCTCATCCTTCATTGTGCTTGTCTCTCTTCCTTCTAAAAAATCATTCCTTGAGACAAGTCCTAAGTATTAAGAAACTTAGATGCTTTTCATGGGGTGAAATTGTTCATAGAGGGAGGTTCTTTAATGGGCTTTGTAGATTGGTTGGGATCTTGCTAAGAGAGGAGAGTTGTTTCTGTGTCTTCTCCTTTTTTGGGTTGTGCCTTTTCACGCCCATTGTATACAACATGTGTACTTTGGTGCGCTCTTTTTGGCGCTTTATTTAAATCTCTTTTCATTTGCTTATCAAGAAGAAAAAAAGAAAAGAAACTTAGATGGTTTCAGCTATGAAGTAATTTACGATATGAAGGAAGAAAAAGATGGGATTCCAAATCTAAAATTTAGCCTACAAATATTGCTTCTTTGTTGTATTATTCAAGCTTAAAGAAATGTTTGAATGGAAATCTATGTATTCTCCATACAGGAATGAACTTTGCCTATATATTGATAGTTTTGTTTATAGCAATGTCCTTTGCAAATATTTTCTAGTGCTATACTTATACTGAAAATATGGCTCTTTCTTCTCATAACTTATACACACAGAAATAGAGTTTTGAATGGTTCTCATACTTATTCTTCCAAACTTTTAGCTTGCTTCCCACTCATTATGTATTGGATTTCCTGTCATCTCTGCATTGCTAATTTTCCTCCTACCTTATCACTTTCAGGTCAACAACAAAGCAACACTAATGTTTTCAAATTTAATCAATAATGAAGTTCATGAGAACATTTTCTGGCCAGAGTTGCCGTATGTAACAGATGAACATGGAAGTAAGGATATTTGATGTTTGTTTATTTATTTTTGTTTGTGGTTCCAATCTGATTTATTGTACTGAAGTGTTATATCTCTGGCTTGGTGTCAGATATTTACTTTCAGGTGAACAACGATGAAGACATTATGCAATCCCTAACTTCTGAAAATAACTTTGTGGTATGGACTGTGGACTTCTAGTCAACTTGCTCATGTAATTTGCACAAATACACAATTAGACAAATGCATATCTTAGGTGGGGTTTGGATGACTCACTCAAATCTTTTATGTTTCCAGTTGACATGGAAGTGGGAAGAACAAATGCTGTTTGGTTATTTCGTCATGACTCTCTGAGAAAGTAGCGTATAAAACTTACTAGTACAACATTTTCTTTTAGCTTTGTTAAATTCATGATACATGAGGTCCTTCCCCCTTAGCATCTCACTAAAGCATACTCAGTGACATGCTTATTCTGAAAGTAACTTTGTGGTATGGAATGTGGACTTCTAGTCAACTTGCTCATGTAATTTGCACAAATACACAATTAGACAAATGCATATCTTAGGTGGCGTCTGGATGACTCACTCAAACCTTTTATGTTCCCAGTTGACATGGAAGTGGGAAGAACAAATGCTGTTTGGTTATTTCGTTCTGACTCTCTGAGAAAGTAGCGTATAAAACTTACTAGTACGACATTTTCTTTTAGCTTTGTTAAATTCATGATACATGAGGTCCTTCCCCCTTAGCGTCTCACTAAAGCTTACACAGTGACATGCTTATTCATCCCACCAAACAACATTTGGGAGATTATCCCATGTAACAAGAACTTGTTTCAAACAATGCAGCAAGTTATTATAGGCTTGGATACCTCGGAAATGCTCAATGAGATGGAGTTAACAGGTCCAGCAGAAATTGATTTTGGGATTGAGGAAATTGAAGATGAAGATAGCGATCTTGATTACGAGGATGATGAGAATGATGATGATGATGATGATGATGATGAGGATGATGAACAGGTGTCAGGTCTTTTATGTTCTTGTACTTGGCCTGATCTATTCTTTTGTGGGCTATGCAGCCATGTAATATTATCCATTTCTTTTTAAATGCTTCTTTGTAGGACTGGGTAGCTATTCTTGAAGATGAGGAAGATCAGGAGGATTCTGATGAGGCAGTTGGAGACTGGGCAAAATTGGAAACTATGCGTTCTTCTCATCCAATGTTTTTTGCTAAAACAATGGCAGAGGTAACCATCTTTAAATTACATTGTTGAAAAAAATAGTGGAGGTATCCATGTCCAAATTATTCTGCTTAAAACAATGGTTGAGGTAATTCCCAGACATAAATATTTCACATTTAATGGAGTACGATGGAAACATTTTTAGCAGGGTGGCATGAAATCTGGGTGTCATCTACAGTAGCACATATAACATTAATAGTTTTTACTCCTTCAATGTTGAGTATCTCCTTTTTGTTTAATGAAGCATTGGATAGCAATATGTTACTGTTGGTCATGATTTTGGGTGAACTTTTTCTGTTGGTGAATTTTTTCTTTTTTTTTTC
Organism: Vitis vinifera; assembly: GCF_030704535.1. Lineage (NCBI taxonomy): Eukaryota > Viridiplantae > Streptophyta > Magnoliopsida > Vitales > Vitaceae > Vitis > Vitis vinifera. The sequence goes on along the minus strand of NC_081820.1, from coordinate 23,276,583 downwards.
GGCAGGTTGCATCAGGGGATCCTGTTGATTGGATGAATCAGCCTCCAGCTGGTATTGCCATCCAAGGCCTTCTAAGACCTGCCTTTATAGAAGAACAATCTGTCATCCAAAAGCATATATCTAGCCACCAATCCAGTAATGCTAATGTAAATCAGGTTGAGAAAAATTCAGAAGACAAAGCAGAAGATCTTGAAAAGATTAATGGTCATGGACAGGAATCAGGATCATCTAGAGATAATTCAATCCAGGCAGAAGATATAGAGAAAGACCACAACATGATGAATGGGTTTTCATTTTACAAACTGGAGATGATTAAAATACTGCTGATTTCAGCTCATGGACTTCAGGTATGCCTTTAGATTTTTCTGATGTACTTTAGCCTTAGGTGTTTCTTGTCAACTTCTATTGAACATTGAAACATGTAACTTGACATGCATGATGTGGACTATAATACTTTAATTGTAGTACCAGACATTCTTCTGGTGTTTGTTTCTCACTGAAAAACCTAGTGCAAAATCTTAGAACCCGTATTAGTGGCCTTCTTACCATGACTGAAGCCTGCTTTACTTTAATCATGTGAAATACCATTTCTTTAAATTCAAATCAATTTCATCAAGATGAAAATGCTATATTTGTGTATTCTGATCTCAGTATATGTTTATAGTCTGTCACCTGTCCACCAAATATAGATTCACCAACTGAATTTTGGTAACTTGTGCTTAATTTAGGTTTTGGGATACTCGGTGCCTCAAATACTGCAATTGGAAAATTGTTAGTAAGTAATTTTTATCAGTAGTGTTCCTTGTCATCCAGTTGGCCTGAGAAATAGGTATTAAACTTTAAAGGAACTACTGAAAAGGCCACATGAAATCTCAAACCTGGAGAGTACTCCATATTTTGTTATCAGTGACTTTGGAGACACTGTTTCTTTTGTAAATAAATGCACGATAAATTGATAAATCATATATTGTTCAGAATTGGTGATAGAGAATTTCTTCTGATTACAATAAAAACTTTCTATTGTTCTATTCTATAGGCTGTCGTTGACCTAGAAGATTTCAGGAATGCTCAACCTGATGCCATTGCACATTCAGCAAGCAAAATTATATCTCGCTTAAAAGCTGGTGGAGAAAAGACCACACAAGCTCTCAAATCTTTGTGTTGGAGATGTAAGGGTATTCAAGTGGAGGTAAGACACATAAGCGTTCCAATGAAGTTTCAAAGTTCATTTGATAATGTGGCTGAATTATCATAGGCTAATAGTTATGGATTCATCACAGAATATATCATTTTTTTGTGCAATTTATTGTAGGAGGCAACACTTATTGATGTGGATACCCTTGGTTTTGACTTGAGAGTTTGTTCAGGAAGGCAAGTCCAAACATTGCGGTTTACATTTAATACACGGGTATGCCAATCATCCTTTGGCTACAAGTTCTTTCCTTTCACATTCTAAGCTTGTTTTCTAGTTAATGCTAAGCTTGTTAGTGGTTTTATGAGCTTTCTTTTTCAGATTAGTGAAATATTATGCTCTTCTAGGTTCCCTTGGCCCTTATAAGGATATTTTAGATTTCTATTTGGCAATCAATACTCTCGTGTTTGTGAGTTTTGAACTTAAGATGTTTGCACATGGGACATTGTTTTTTCCTTTGCGCCCTAGTTCCCTTAGAGCATCATTTCAAGTGGTTCAGTCTAACTAGAAACAGCAAGGGTTAGGAGTTTGCCACCCTTGCAGTCCAGTAGAAATGATGCAACTTACCTCTAAAAAGGAGCTGTAAATCACCATCCCAAGGATACAAGTCTTTTGATGAATTTATATAACATTTTCTCATCCTCAGTCTATGACCTCTTGCTTTCACAGACATTATGCTCAGAAATTGCTCATTCCCTCTCTCTGCCCTTTCTTTATTGCAATGCTCTCTTCTCAAGTGACATCGACCCATAATCTCTCTCTGCTGTTCTGTTAGAATTCATTCCTTTTATGGCAGCTTGAAACAAAATTATGTATGATTTTTTTATTTGCTTCCTCTGTGGCACAAATTATGGATATCTAGGGGTATGAGTGAAAACTTAAAAACCGATAAGACCAATCCAACCCAATCAAAACTGATCAGATGGGTTCAGTTGTCAACAAACTGATCATATAGACTATGATGAAATTTATTTTTAAATGCATTCACTATGATGTATTTTGAACTTCAAACCCAAGTTGGTTTTAAGTTTGAGAAATCTACATGCCCTTGAACTGCATTTTGAAGTAATCAGGAACCAGCAACAAAATGCAATGTGCCACCTCTTTCTAATAATTCTCGACCTCTATTTGCAGGCTACATCGGAGTACAGTGCTGAGAGACAGCTTAACGATCTACTATTCCCCAGGATCCACCAAAAGACACAAAAAAAGAAACAAGCTCAACAAAAAGAATACTAACTCTGTAATCAGCATACTCTAGTTCCCATTGATTTGTTGTACTATCTTGAGCTGAGAAGGGGTAAAGCTACAACAGGTAGCAGATTCCTCGACCCAGTTCCCAGCTTAACTTGTAAGTTGTAACCCCGGCAACTGTAATGGGAATCCATTGCTTTGCCAATTTTTTTTCCTTCTGTTAATCATCCATTCAAACTATGTGCTCATTTATTGTAGCTATTTTTCTTTCTGGTCTAACAAATGTTCTGTAAATTAGATGTGACCGTATCTTATCTGAGGTGAATATTGACGTCGAGAAGATTTGTTAACTTAAAATCAGAGAGATTGTTAAAACTTTGGAAGAAAGATTGAGATGAACCTTTTTCATTAAGCTAACTGCAGAGGATTTTTTTTTTTTGGTCTTTTCCTTGCTATTGTTGAATTGCTGAAAGTATTGATTGTGCAATATGGGAGCATCTACCAGGTCTAGTTTGTCTTGGCAAAACAAAAACATAATAATGCCACAGAAAAAGAACCTGGAAAACGGAAAATATGAAGTTGAAAGAGCCCTAAATGAAAATTGTAGTGATGTTTATTACGAAAAACTACCCTTTGGGAAGAGGAGAGAAATCTATTTCATCAGTAGTTAAATATATAAGAATGCATTCAAGAACATTATCAAAACCATTAGGAGATGTTTGGCATAAGAGAATGAGAATGGATATTTCATTCTTTTTCTCGCTTATTCCCATGTTATTGAACTATACCACACAACATATTTCCTAGCATTCGGAGGAGGAATGGTACCACATGCCCAAATGACAGAAACATTCTTATCTGTAATTGGGAGCTTTACACATAAATGCATAGTTTGAAAAGCGGAAGGTGCTTGCACCCAAGGCACAAAAATCTTCCCGCTACCTTTGTTTTAGGAAGTATAGACCAAACCTTTTATGACATTAGATATCACATTCATAAGACGTTTCTCAAAGGGTCGTCATTTGGATAATCCATCTTGGGTTTAAGGACAGAGTTATTACATCCCATCAGAAAGGATCAAAATATGCATATAATGATATGAACTAAGAAACAAGTTGAATAGTACAACACCATCCAAGAAACCACAACCTCAGCTACTTCCAAATTCCCTGAAGTAAAATCAAACAGTAGAGAAGAGCTTATTAGAAGAATCCATATATACTAAGATTATCCATACTTATTAGTCTTATTAATATAAGCCTCCCCCAAAAACAGTACTTACAATAGATGTAAGCCAAGCCCCATGGTGAGGCTTAGAGTCCACCTCCATTTTTGATGTAAGTCTCATATACCAGTTGAGCACTCAGAATATCTACAACTGCAGACCCAACTGATTTGAACACTGTCACCTCCTCTGAATCCCTCCTCCCAACCTTCTCCCCTATTATCAATTCCACCAAATTACCCCCAATTTCTCCCTTCCCAATCACTCCCCTTTCAAAAGCACCCACCAGCTCTCCTGCCTCCTCCAATGCCATTTCGTTATCGATGAAAACTCTCCCCCTCTTTATTGCTTCATCATCACACTCCCTCATTGAATGCCTGAACGACCCGACTAAATCCAGATGCGCCCCAGCCTTCAACCTTGCGCCGTTGACCAGAGGGCTCTCAGAATTCGTGGCGCAGCTCACAATATCGCCCATGCCCACCACTTCCTCCAAACACTCAGTGCTCTCAAAACAAACACCCTCAAACTTTCCTTCGTTTTCCAGCTCTTGGGCCAATTTTCTCGCCTTTTCCACTGTTCTATTCCAAATTATCACTCTTCTCAAACTGGGTTTTGCTGTGAGATGGGCTTTGATCAGATGAGGGGCTAGAGCGCCCGAACCAATCATCACGAGAACCCCCACATCGTTTCTGGCCAAAATCTCGGAAGCCAAACCGGACACGCAAGAAGTTCTCCACAGAGTCAGTTCAGTGCCATCCATGGAAGCTAGGGTTTGCCCAGTTCGAGAATCGAACAGGACGTAGCTCCCGTGCACTCCCGGTAATTCAAGGGTGGAGTTCTGGGGGAAGTAGGTGACGAGTTTGACACCGAGGTAGGGGAAGGAGGAGGAGGAAGACCAAGAGGGCATGAGGAGGAGAGAGGAAGAGGGGGAAAGGGCGTAGTTTTGGCGAGGTGGGGAGTGGAGACTGGAAGTGACTGTGGGAAGAGACGCGCGGAAGTGGTGGATTAGCGATTTGTGTGTAAGGATGGATCGGAGAGTTGCAGTGTTGATGAATACTGGGGTGAAGGAGGCGGCGGCGGCGGTCGGTACGACTGGCGGAGTAGCCATGGAGGTGGAGGAAGAAGGAAGACTGAGTTGGACGATGACTACGTAGAAAACGCTTGGTTTTGTTTGTCTCGTGGAAAATGAAACATTTTCCAAAGAAGAATACTTTTTCCATTAGGAAAATTTCCACAAGCCAACTTTTCCTCTATCATATGTTTTTGAGGAACATGGAAGATACCATTCAATACCTATCCAATTTACAATATTTAAAAATGTGGGAGAATAAGTATAAATAAATATTAATAATTCACGACAGGTGGGGATTTGAAAGTGTTTTTAATTGAGATATTATTTTTAAAAGCATTATTAATTATAAAAAGTGTTTTTAGTATTTTTAATATTTGAAGGATAAAAATTTTCAAATATTTATAATATTTTTAATATTTGAAAATTTTTATGTTGTAAGTATTAAAAATACTAGAAATATTTTTTAAAATCACTATCAAACACACTTTTTAGATATGTTTAATCATTAAAAAGTACTAAAAAAAAAAAACAAATAGTTTACCTATTTTGGATTTCATTATAAAAAATATAAAACAAAATCAAATATAATTAAAATTAATTAAAAATTCATATATTTTTAAATTATTTAATTTTTATATAATGAAGAAAGTAAGCAAAATGAATTTAAAAAAATAAATAAAAATAATTTATTAATTTTAAATCTATTTTTCATTTTTATTTTTTTACTTTTTCTTTTCTTTCACATTTCCTCTTGATTTTCTTTCTTTCACATTTTCTTTAAAATTTTAAAAACCAAACATAGCCTAAGAGAATCACTTGTCAAATACATTTTAAGTGATTTTTCAAAGTTTTTAAAAATCTTATCAATTTAAAAAACATTTTTTACATTATGGACGCGTTTGATAGGGGGAATGAGAATGAATATTTTATTTCTATTCTTATTCCTTCTTGAATAGGAATGAATTTAGTAATTTCAATTCTTGCATTTGGATGTATTTAGGAATGTAAAGTTGGAATGATTATTTGTTTTTATTTCAATGTTAAAATATTTTTCATTTTTAGAAAAACTCTCACATTGTGCATAGTTTTAAAAAAAATTAAAAAAAAAACTATTTAGGTGTGTGATTTTAAAACAAATTTGTTTTAAAAATTTATACCACTATTGATGGTTGTTTTTGGAGAAACAATTTTTAAAAGCAAATTAAGAAGTTTAATAATTTTTAAAAATAATTTGATATATATATAATTATAAGAATTAATAGACATAATTAATGCTTTAAATTCTTTAATGAATTTTCTTATTTTTAGGAATAATTTGAAATTCAAAAATTGATTAATTAATTATACATTAAATAAAAAATTTTAGAATATCATATCCTTAGTTAAGTATTAAAGGCATGCATAATGGTCTCCAACGGGCGGGTCGGGCCGGGCCGGGCCGTAAATAGGAGGCCCACGGCCCAGCTTGGGCCGGGCCTATGGGCCCGTTGACTGGTCAACGGGCCGGGCCGAGCCATGCTAAAATGCTAGGCTCGCGGCCTCGGCCTATGAGCCCGCGGGCTTTTTGTAGTTTTTTTTAAAAAAGGGGTGGGCCTACAGGCCGGGCCTAAAATTAGGCCCGCGACCCGGCCCACCTAGAAACGGGCTCGGGCCGGGCCTAAAGTGGGCTTTGGGCCGCGGGCTTTTTGGAGACCCTTAGGCATGCATGTAATGAAAATTTTGACTCATTTATGCCTTAACAATTAAATTTTGTTTGTTTTTAAATTCATTTAAAATAAAATAATATTAACAATTATCAATTTTAAATTATTATTATTTATTTTTAACAAAATAAATCAATTATGCTTTAATAAGATATTAATATACATATTTTTTCTTATAATATTTATAAAAATATAATTTATGGTTTTATTATAATATTAATATTCATATTTGATTAAAAACTATTTACTTTTTAATTTATTTATAATTACAAAACTATTTTTATTTTTAATAAGACTTGAATTAAAGTTAGTTTATATTATATAAATGAAATTATTATTTTTTATTTTTTTACAAAATCTTAATAAAAAATATTTTTCAAAATTAATTTATCCAAAAATGTTTTTGATCTTTTAATTTTTAAAAAGTTTTTTTAAAAATAAGTTGCATTAGATTCTTTTTTGAAATTTAATCATATGGTAAATAAGGCTCAACTGCTCAAAGATAATGTAAAATACTAATGGAATAAGTCATGTTGTCCTTAATAAAATAGACTAGAATATAGATGAATTACTTAAACAATTGATAAATTAAGTTGCATAAAAATTAAACAAAAGCTATATAAATGAGTTAATTAATTAAGGTAGGTAAGTGGGACAAAAATTAATTTGGGGTCAAAGTAGAAAAAAGACTTATAGTTGAATATTACTTTCTTATTTAATTATTTTAAATTAAACGGGAGACGAGTGAAAATATCAAATGATAAGAATAGAATTAGAATTAGTACCTTTATTAAGTGTGAATTTAGGAAGTAGCAAGTTGGTGTACATCTTTTGGAGCCAGGAAACCGCTATCGCTTTGCAAATGTTTTTTACTTTGAATTCAGCAGGATACATACTGAATGAAAAGCTTTCTTTTCCATAGAGCTGAAAGCTGATCATCATCTTGGTATTTGGTTAAATTGACAGATTATACCATGAGTCGGAAATGTCAGCTTGAATTGTTTCATATTCATGGAGGAAACTGATATGGGGATTTCTTACATGATTTCCACCAGCTCTGCATCTGTCAGTTGTTTTGAGCTCAACTGAAGTTGATGTTATCTGTGAGAGCCCTTGCTTCCTCATGAGTTCACCACATCCGATGACATCACGAGCCAATCTACTAATTGTTAATAAGCTTGTCTTCGAGAGGAAAATGCCACAAGAAACTTTCCTTTTGCCTCTGAGCATTGATCATTGAAAACTGGATTTGGTTTTGATGTTTTAACTTTTGTGGTTGAAGTAGGTTTGTTCAGTCTGGGAAGCAGTCCTTTCAGCAGCCATCCACCAATCATCGTCTTCATCATCTATGTTTTCCTGCCATAGAAAATGAAAGGGCATTGTTAGGAGAAAAATGAGTCATGTTCTTCAAGCTAAATATTTCAAGCTCATGCATGTTTTGAACTGACCCGTTTCTGACAATTGGTCAAGCTTACAGGGTGATTTGTGAAAAATTAGATTACAGCCACAGAGTTGGCAGCTAAATTTGTTTCAACAGAAAATAAAATCAAGGTAATAGAATGTATCATACAAATTTCATCTTTCTACTTGACCAATTTGTTTGATACCACATCGAATCAGAATAGAACTAAAAAATATCATATTTTCTTCATACTGGATAATTTGATAGCAAGTAATTCTTTTCTTCCACCAGAAATCATATTTTTGAGAGCTTTCTGGGAGCAAATCCCCACCTACATTTTTGTCCTCAATCTCAAGAGTTTTCCCAGTCCCATTTGGGCATATGAGCATCTCAAACAAACATGTTGCAAACATATGCATGCCCTAGAGCTCCTTCCAAGCTAGAAGATGGCAGTGGTAAAAAAATTAGGTGGCAGGAACACTTATATGAGTAGAGCAAACAGTCTAACCGTGTCACTGAGGTCTCGCATATGTTGCACACTTTCGACATTATCTGCAAATCTTATGGCTTCAAGCCACCATGCATCTTTCTTGCAGCTGTCGGTAATGCTTTTGTCATTGTAAAGTGAAACACATTCCTGATCATTTTCCACAAGACTGTATCCAAGGTGATTGCTGGTTGACTCTACATGATGCTCTGTCTGTACTGAATCCATGAGAACTGCTGTATTGGGAATGACATCCATTGGTATTGGACGCGAGGGAGATCGATAACCTGATAACCTCAGCATCCAGTGAAAACTGAGAATCCATACATCAAATTTGTTTTTTAAATTAAAAATTCATGAAACTGTATGCACCTCTGCAATCTGGATCATGACATTTCTGATAAAAAATAGCCCTTCTGAGGTCAACAACATAGATAACTGAACAAATAAAACGTCGATAGTTGTTAAGCCAGTTTTGTATCAGACATAAGGAAAAAAGAAAAGGCTGGAAAAGCAGGAAAACATGCAGGCAATCTGTCCACCACAAAAATGATATTTTTATGGATCATTTCCAGAGAAACTCAGATCCAGAATATGGGTTCTGAAGCAATCTTACAAGGCACATGCTAAGCCTGGAGGGCTCAGCACAAGATTGTCCCCAATTGAGTCTGATTTTGAAAATGGTCCATGCTGGTTTGATCACCATAACCATCATGAGCAGATGCTTTTGATGGGATCCATACAAAATATTGAACTGTTCAAGTATTGTACTATGTTATCAATCTTCCACCAAATGCCAGAAAGAATAATGTCATGGGCAGGGAGTTTCTAATGTCCCTTGCTAGCATAGGCAACTCAGCCTTAAGGCACACTAGGAAACCATAGTCAGCAAATAGACATAGGCAAGCCATAGGGTCCCACATTCATAGCAGATGGAGGGGATTAAACCACAAACTCTATTTTAGATCTCTTGGGGATAACTCTCAAATCTCCCACCTAAGTATCTAGACTCTCCACTGACTTCCATGGAACATCCTAATATCCTATAATATTGAACACATATCCAAACAATTCTATCTAATTCCTCCTAGCGCATCACCATTAGACACTCCTTGCTGTCCACAAGTAGCATCCACATAGACAACCTTCACATGCATGGTTTTCCCCTGCAAGTATCATCTTCTGCAGGCAATGCACATTCAATAAGCCCCTAAATATGCTGCCAAGAAAATCGACCTTCCCCAAATTTTTGGATCCATGATAATAAGAATGTGCACCAAACCACTCTGACCAGTTCTGTACGACAGTGAGCTCAAATTGATCTTTCTAATTCCAGAAGACAATTAGTTGACAAAATAATATACACATGGTTTTTGGCTCGTTTAGCTAATAATATAAGTATTTATAAATAAAAAAGATGTACAAGCACTAAATAATTACTTTAAGAAGAAGTTTAAACTAGAGAAACATTTTAGATAAGGGTATTGAATAATTAAAGTTTACCATGATTGCTTTTATGCTGTCTGCCAATTCGCTCACAGTATCTATTTCTTGACATGCTGTAGACCATCAATCTGTATTCAGAGAACCAATACCAGCTTCGAATTTTTCCTAAAATTGCACTAAATAATCAGCAATGTGATGTAAAGGGAGATTTGATGCTGACACAATTTGGCAGCAGAAGTATGGAAGCAGAAACACTGAAAAGATAACAAATTTCATATTTGACCTTGTTTCTTAAATGAAGTTGAAACAAAACCATATACAACCTAATAATACAAAATTTGAAGCCCTGTTGGAGTTAGGGTCCCCACTCCCTGATTTGTGTTACACTCAAATATGTCAGAACTAGTAGGAAAATTCAGTTTGGGAATAGGACTAGAAAATTATTATTTCATTGTTATGTTTAAAAGCAGGGAAGAACTTGATCAGAATAATGAAATAAATAGCAAAGAGAAAACAGCTTTTAATGTGCTCCAACAAACAAAACCATGATTTACTACATTGCCTTAAAAGTAAAAATACAAATTATGACAAGATACCACCTGATACATTTCCAATGGAGGCAATTGATTCTACAAATATATCCAAAGCTGGGAATGGTGAATTTCCCATGAAGCATGTGCCTGAAACATTGCTTGTGCAAGCACTCAATGCAAAGTCTTGAGGGGAGCTGGAATGTTTTCTACAATTATGGTTCTCCTGTATGAACAAAAATTTCCATTGGTGAACACAGAAATTCTCAATTCAACAAGAACAAGCCTCTTCTAAATATGACAACAATAATTTATCCCCAAACTTAATGAAAGGCCGTTAAGACACTTGGATCCTGTGAGCAGCAAAAACATTTTCAAGAGTACTGCTTAAGCATCCAAGTACTGAGTGCATAAAATATCTAAGTACTTTTTAAGGCACCTTGAAATATGAAAATGAATCATATTCAGAATCTAAAAACAACCTCCATATCAAAATGTAGGGTCTTCACACAATTTAAATCCATTTTACAGACTAGAAACTTCTCACAGTCAACATCAATATTGCAGATCAAGGATGCCATGAACATTTCTTCCTCACACTGCAATTCATAAACATAAAACTAATCATTAGATAAAAGGCAAGTTAGTATGTGCTAAGCATCAGATAACCTTATATGAATTAGAATTGGATTTGATATGGTCAAGTTGTCATAAAAGCAGAAAAAACAGGATTTTCTTTTGAAGATGTTTTTTTGTTGAAAGATAATGAATATCAAGATCAACATTCTCTGGTGAATGTGATTCCACACACCTCAAGCTTCACTTAACACTTTCCAGCCACACTAATGTGCCATCTAGTTAAGAAAAATGATAAATATGAGAAGAAATGTGAAAGTTTTGCTACTAATAATCCCAACACCAGAGAAACAAGCTCATCGTGCTGACAAGCAAGTTTAAACCTTTGAAGAACTAGCAAAGACATTACAAATAAAGCACTACCATTCATCAAAACACTCTATGGACTGTTAGATACAAAATAAGAAAAAAGCAAGGACAGTTGCAGTTGTTGAGCAAAGAACATCTTAAGTTCTAATTGTATTTGTTGGAGCTATTCTGCAGACAAACAAGATGGCAAACTCAAACCTAGATACCACCCAAATTCACTGGGTGATGGAACATGGGCCATTTTTATGTAACCCAAAATACACATAACCCAGAAATTCCCAGACCAAACTCATTAAAAGCACCATTCAAATTTTGAAGAAGCATCTTAACAGCCCCTAGGTTGATCTAGAGAAAATATTAAAGGAAAGTAGAGGACAATATCTAAAAAAGTTACTATTGATCAGGCAAAGTTGAATTGTTGTTCCTAGTTAAAAAGGAGTATCATACCATGTCCTTGCATTTGAAACGCCCCGTAGGTAGAAGCACTGAATTCTTCCCAGCCTTGGATGATAGAGCTAACCGAAAGCAGCGATTTCTGGAATAAACAGCAGTGTCTACAAAAAGCTGGCAGGGGAACTCAGCAGAGGTTGATCCTTTTGAAATAAACAACTTCTTAAAATTTCCATCCCCCTCCCCTGCACTTGAAATCTGTGAGCATATCTGATAATATGCCAATGGTAACAACAATTAATATTTCTACAAGAAGAAACAAAATCATTCACTAATCTCAAACACAGCAGAGAGATCAACTGAACAAGTTTATATCAGAAGAGGCGTCTTCAGTAAATTTAATATTGACATGATATAGTCTCAATCTTTATAGTAAGTAGGAGATTAAAAAGATAAATCTAGCATCAAGTCTATCAAGGTAATAACCAAGTAATATCCTTATTTGAAAAGACATACCTCAGCAACAAATACACCAGCATGTGAGTTGTCCTTGAAGGCAATCTTTGGTATGCGAATAATTAGATGACGTGAAAATTTTTCTGTAAGTTAGTATTATTAGAAATAACAATAAAGTTAGAAGGAAAGAATAAAAAAAGTTGATCACAAAAAACTTTGGCAATCTCTCTCTCTCTCTATATCTCTCTCTCTCTCTCTATATATATATATATATAGAGAGAGAGAGAGAGAGAGAGGGAGAGAGAGAGTGTGTAAGTGCATGCCCCTACCAGATCCAGCAACCAGCTTAATTTCAAACCCAACTTCTACTTGCTCCCTTCAGTATTTAATTTCAAACCCAATCACCACGAACATTTTGTATCCTCTCCCATGAAGGAAAAATAGTGTTTCTTATGAGCACTGACAATATATTTTTTTTCTTTGATAGAATACAAGTACTGACAATATATTCTTCCAAGAAGCATATGATATATATTTAGTAACTTCAAGGTCCACTTTTCAAAGAGCATTCGTTTTTTTTCCTAACATTTGTTCAGTTTCAACCTTTCAAGTCATTATAGCTCAGCAACATTGAAAAGCATTAAATTCAATTGAGATCCAAAAGAACATAAAGAACATGGACCAAGATGATAATTGTGTCTGAATCAAATTGGCCTTTGGTTTTGCCTAATCTACTTCCACTCTTCTACCTATAACTCTTCATCCAGACAACCAAAGAAACAAGGGAATTTCAGACAATCAGTGAAAATAATAATGAGGCAATTTATGAGTGATTTAGGAGACTGTGTCATACTCTTTTATCAAATAAAATTTCCTCACAAGTCTTAGGAGACACTCTAACGGTCACAACCATGATTGATATCATGCACCTACTAGAAAACCATACCTCCAGTGGAGGAATCAAGCTCTACTATCCATTTCTCATTTACTTGAATAGAGTATTTCTCCAGTAAGGCTTCTGAAACAACTGAGATCAAGAGATCAACCATTTCATCTCCATCTTTTTCTGCATTGTCTTTCTTATTGAACTCCAAATCAAAATAAAGGTGACATGGGAAACCCTGAAAGCAACATAGAGACAAACTATTGGCATTCAAAGCCAAAGAAAGCACTAAAGTGACTCTCACACATATTAAAGGTACTTCACCTCTTGAATCACTTCATAATGATGGCGGAACTTAGAATCCATATTTTTGTACCTGAACTTAAAATGACCAGCAAAATCAAATACTTGTCAGATAGCAATTGTGTTTAATTCATAAAAAATATTATGAAGCAAGAAAGAATAAAGGCAACCTTTGCCAGAACTCCTTGTATGTTGAAACCAGGAATCTTCTTTGTCCATTCAAGTGATCCTGATAACTGAAAATATGCACATCAGCATGTCCTTGTGCAAACTTAATTGATTCATCCTGTCTTGGAAATGTAGCCCATACTTCCTCCCTGAGCCAACAAAAAACTAGAAGCAAGTCAGACATAGGAAAGATAGTATGAGATGAAATATAATCCCTCCAACCACTCAAAAAGCCCAAATAAATAAATGAGCAAATGAAAGATGAAGAAAGATAAGTAGAACTTGATAGTGAATAAGTAGATTAAGACAAAAATTACAAATACCTCAGGTCTGATTTATTTTGTTCACTGAGCTCAACACGTATTTCACGTAATAATCGCAACAAACTGGATGGCCTTTTTGGAGGCACACCATGTGGAGATCCATAAAATATGACTGGAGAAATGTGACAATTAAACCTCTCTGCTTCAACTGTTCTAGGACCAAGCTGAAGGAATAATGATATATAGAATTAAGCCATGCATTAAAATAAGTAATAAATAGTAAAGTATGATCTGTCCAACCAACAATTCAAACAGATTCAACGGCTATCACTTTCAAAATTCATGATTAACTCAAGAAGCCAAATGATTATTTTCTGTAGGAACAGCACTTAATTGAATATAGCTTTAGCATACAAGAATTTGTGTGTGCATGTGCACACAAGTCACCGAGACTGGATATCAAGCTTCAATGAGATGCTTGGTGTTACGTACAACTAAATACCAGTCTATATGAGTTATGACTGTTCCATGAATCAGGATACCTGCTTGCTTGCTGCCCACAGAAAAAATATAGAAACTTCATTTTAAGCATAAAGCAATCAACATCAAAAAGAGAAAACATGGAAGTCTAAAAACAAAAGGAAAGATAGAGCATATACTTCCTTCATGCAGGGCTGCACATTGTTTGCGTTTTGATGTCTTTCTCCAGCTGATCCTGGAGATTGAACATCAGAATATGTAGAGGCCACATGAGTTGAACCTGCTTGCTTCAATTTTTCTTTATTCCGTTTTCTTTCTCTGATAGCAGATTCTGAAATACAAGGTAAATATACAAGGAAGCAATTACCATAAGAAGACAAAGGGAAAGTTAAGTTATTTAATTCAAAATGTCAAGAAATAGTATGGTGAAAGGCATAATTCTCGATTCACTTCAAACTTCACAAAGTTGTTTCATTTTCTGGAGACCAAGGTTCACACCATTTATGATTTCCTCTACTTGGTTTCCGAGAAACCGATGAACAGAAAAGAAAATTAAAGTTTAAATCTTATGTTTAGTGGTTTTTCTTTTATAAGAAGGGAAAAGAAAAATTAACCTAAAATAAAATATGTTATATTGAGTAGAGAAGTTTTCCCTTCTTTGCCTAATAATGAGATGTTGGTGCACAAAGTTTCAATTTTTCCTGAACTTTTTCAGCAGCCAATTCAATGATTGTACCGTTTTCATAAAATTTGAATATACTTTTCCAACTTGGTTTTTTGGGATCATAGTTCACTAAAAGGGGATGTTTCATCGGCTATCTGGGTGAGCCCACCTGAAAGTCAGCCAAGAAAAGGGTATCAACAACCCCAAACAAATGGAATAAAGTGAATTAAGTTCTTTATCATTAGTGTTTTTGTGAGCCATTCCTTAGTCTATGCTTATCAAAGAAAAAAATCACTGAAATTTTTGCTTGAAGGGCCAAAAGAAAAAGGTAACTTGAAAATGCTGGCACACCATGCCTTAAAAAGTGGACTCAAATCTTTCAACTTCGGAGAAGTTTTTGTAACGACCTAATTGCGTCCCATATTGAGAAATTAAGGGTTAGTGATTTGGCTTATAAGCAATTGGGCACCCTACCTTTGATAGTCGATTTTCAAAGGTGAGTTCTAACCAATGTGTGCGTAACATTTTTATCCCTAGAAAGTCTGAAAACCAATCCACTTGAAGGAAGCAAGAAAAAATCTAAAATTCCTAATATTGAATCATCAGCAAATTTGGGGACGCATTTTGCCTCAATTAAACATAATTATCAGAAAATTCCACTTTTACTAACTTTAATTAAATGTCCGGTCACAGTAACGAAAATAAAGCCCTAACCAAGCATTTAAGAAAAGAGAAGCAAGCACACCGTGTTTGGTTGGCAGAAAATTGAGGAAAAGCTCAAGAAAACAGTTCTGAACTTATTTTAGTATTTTATATAGGCTTCCAAATAATGAAAATCGCAAAAAAGTAGAGGTCTTGGTTTCTCGTCCCCAATTTCAGACATCTCATGATTCACAATTTTGATTTTTCTTTTGCTTGTTCCCACATTTTCTCTGCGACCAAACATACCATAAATCGATCATATCTATCTATACAAAGACTAGTAGAGAGAGTACTTGGAGGAGACACGCCACATTTGAAGCACTGAAACAAGCGATCGACGTCGTCCATGGCGTCTCGTGAAGAACTCAGAAAACACTGTAGCAAGTCAGCAACGCCGCCGTTTCATTCTGTTGTGGCAGAATTCGACGTCGTCTGAAATTCATAATCTCCGTTTCCCACTCCACAGAGCAAAAGTCGGGGTTTTGGAAATTAGCGACGCCGTTAACTGCATTAAAATGTAGGCAGATGCTGACATACCATAATGGTATGTATTGAAATTCAAATTTGGACCGTTGGATAGGTATATTTTTATTCTTTATAAAAATAAATAAAAGTTTATATTTATTTTAAATTATTATCATTTATATTCAAACATAATTTTAATAAAAATATTTCATTATTTTAATAATAACATGTTAGCATATGAACATATTCTTATCTCGTGTTTTTTTGGTTTATCATAATAATATTATCGAAGATAATTTAAATTTGTATAAAACTACAATCATGTAAAATAGATTTATCAAAATTATTTTAACCTTTAAAATTGGAATTAATTTAATTTATTTTTTTTGAAGTTTAGATTAAATATATCTATTTTTATAAATTTGAAATCTCATCACCTTTCTTACTTTGAGTCAAAGGGTAAGTAAGTCAAAATAAAAAATGAAAATCACATTTCTTACTTTGAGTCAAAGGGCAAGTGAGTTAAAATAAAAAATGAAAATGAAAAAGGGTATGGTAAAATTTAAAACCTATCTTCTTTATCTTTCTAGTGTTTACACCTTAAAACCCTAATACTTGAGATCCCATCTTTTATTTAAATTTTTTTTTTTTTATGTATTTTTATTTTAGTTTATTTATTTTTCTTTTAGTATTGTCTATCCTTATGAACAGTTGCAGCAGCTCTAGTAGGCTTTTCCCTCTCCCACATCTTTGGGTCAAACCTTGATGGATGCCCTCACTGAGGTTGAAATATTCAACATTTATGGCTCTCCCCAAACATGGACTAAAGATTAGGGAAAAGATCTCTTATACCATTCTAAAAGGGATTCTTGTTGGAATCATGGAGATCTTTGAAGAGAAGAAACATTGCTCTACAGGTAAGAAACATACAATCAATAGTAAAAAATACACTAAAGTGATTGACACCAACACCTCCCACCATACACTAAAGGTTAAGCTTTTACAGAACAAGTAGCAGAAATGTAAATTACAGAAAGAGGGTCGAATCTGAAACATCCTATCAAACCAAGTTTGATTGAGCTCGATATACTTATCATGCTCGTTAACATATAGGAACATCTTCTCCAAAGAATGGAATATCCAGATCGATGCTTGCTCCTAAGGTTGCCTCTAAAACCACTCTCACAATAAAGATACCTGCAACTGCCAAATTTCTGGTCGAGAAAAGGGATGGTTTCTTAACCATCACTATATCCCCAAAAGAGTATGAAAAGTTCAATACCCCCTGTGAATCCGCTCCACCCTTTTTCACTGGGTAACTTACAATACCGCTGCTGCGGCCTTGGCTGGTGGGTGCGGCACCATCAAACAGGTCCTTGAAAGATAGGCTCACCTCACCGATGTACCGGTCTCCTAGGGCCCGGCTGCAGTATAGCTTGATGACGAACACGACGCCTTGGTGTTCGACTGCCTGATTGCCTATTGTGAATCTAATGGTGGAGTTCCATGCGGGGTTGGTCTCCCCCTCTGTGTCCACTGGGGTTTCTCTCTTTATTTGGGGATTGCCGGGGATTGAAAGCTGGGCGTAGACTTTCATTCTGAATATTTCTCGGACGTTCTCAAGACCTTGAGCTGAAAGAATGGCAATCTGGAACTTCCTGCACTCCATGTTTGAATTCCTGATCAGAAGATGCAAAGAGAGTAATTCAACTTAATTCAAAACCTATGAATTCCAAGGAATCACTTCGGGATTCTTATAGCTACACTTTTCCTCAGTTGCTTCTGGTTTTATGTTACGTGAAAGAGATCCCAAGACTTGGTCTACGCGTTTAGGCTGCATGTGGGCAAGTGGGCAACAACATAATCAATTGCAGAAGACTTGGCGGCGGCCAACCAATGATTACTGACAGTAATTGTTCATATTTTAAGAAAATCTGAAACTAAATTTAATCTTCAAAAATAGCTTTCTTATATTTAATTACTATGAAAAAGTCTTTTTTTTTTTTTAAAGTGTATGAGGAAATTTATTTTTCTCTCAAATTCTCATAAATAACCTAATTAAGATATGTTATTAATCTTAAATTCTCATATTATTTTGGGAAGATTTCTTTAAGATTTTAGTGGGTCTAAGTATGTAATATTATCAATTTTTGTGACAAATATAATTAAAATACAACTAGTCTAAGTATGTAATATTGCTAAAGCCCAGAAGACTTTGCTTTAAGTGGTTGATAGTTAAGCCGTGGTTAGCACTTGGAATAATCAAAGACCATGACCTACTTTTTTAATGGAGCTGCAGAGATTCTTTCTTATCAACAATTCTTTTGCATGTTGATCCTATCAAACACACGATGTCTCACAACTAGTCATTAATTATATTGGTAGTCTCACAACTAGTCATTAATTATAAGGGTCATCACACATCTTGTAATGACAAGACAATTTTGACAGGACAATTTAGCCCCCGTTGAGAATTTTAGTTTGAAAAGTCTTCTTTTGTGTGGTTATTGAAAAGTGAAAATGAAAAGTATTTGAAGAATAAATATTAATTTTGAATTGGTGAAATTGAATTTATTGTGTTGGTCAATTAGGTGAGTTGAAAATTTTGTACCACGTCAACCTTAGGATAGAAAATTTATTAGAATTTTAGAAATTGAAAATTTTTGAAAACGAAAAACAAAAACAAAAATAAAAAGTGAATTAGTAAAATTAATTAGAATTAATTTTGTAAAAATTAAATTAAATTGTTTGTTAATAAAATTGAGAAAATTAAATTTTTGGATTGGCGTTTTATAAATTAAATTGTGTTATAAAAAAAAAGGGAATTTGGAAATAAAAAATAAGCAAATGAAAATAAATAAAAGAAAAAAAATAATAAATCAAAAAGTTGGATGGTGGGCCGTGAACTGTTGGTTGTTAAAACAAAGGGAATTACTTCATTGGGCCTTGGACTGGGCTTGAGTAGCTGGTGATTGAAAAAAAAATAACGGTAGAGAAGGAGACTTGCGGACTGTGGAGAATCTCAGGAACTTTGACTGGTCATTTGGATGACTGAACGTCATCCGTTTCGGCTCAAATTTTGAGGAGGTGTTCTACTCGACGAAAGGAACAATTTTACGATGACTGATTTTGATTTTAACGGTCAAATTCTTAGATCTGTGATAGATGAACCTAGTCCTAAAACTTTAATTAAATGCATTTTTCATTGAAAAAAAATTATAATTCTTGTCATTTTGAGTTAAGTAGGTAATATTGGTATTGTAAGAATATTTTTGGATGATTTGGAATTTTTTTTTGGAATTTTTGTAATTTTGGGAATTTATTTTTAGTTGATAATTAATTGTTTTGGATTGTTAAAAATTATTAGAAGTGTGGGAAAAGTCTAAAATTAGGGTATAATTTCAAATTTATTAGTATGTGAATTTTCGAGAATTTTTGGAATATTTTCTGTAATTTGCAATGTTTTAAAAACCGGACCGGACCGGCCGGTCCGACCGATCGAACCGCCGACCGGTCAACTTTCCGGTTCGGTCCATCTCAAAGAACCGTTTTGTGGTCGAACCGGCATTGAACCGTTCAAACCACCGGTCGAACCGCTGAACCGGATAAACCGTCCGGTTTTTCACGAACCGGCCAAGCCTTCTTTTTAAAATTCTACAAAAATTTGTTTAAAATTAAAAGGCCCATTATCCATTGAGCCCATTCCACACCCATAACTTTTGAAACTCTAATTAATTATAAGCCCATAGTTGGTTTAAACAACTAGGCCCAAACAAATAAATCATTAGCTTATTAACATGTCCCTTGGGCCATGCCTTTCAAGCCCAATTTGTTGGCTTGTTTAGCTTGGTTTGCCTGTTGCAACTTGCAAGGTATTTATAGAGCACTTGAAGCACATGGAATTCATGTGCTTCCGATGTGGGACTGGAATAGGACTACCTCAAAGGCTGGATGCATGGCAGCATGAGGGCTGGACGCATGAGCTATTCATATATATATATATATATATATAATAAGACTTAACATTAATGTTTTTATTTCAAATTATTATCATATAAAATCTTTAAAGAAATGTAAATATTTAAATTCCTGTTTATTTTTATAACAATTATAAAAATAATATAAATTAATTAATAGAATAATTTTAAAACAATAAAATACAAAGACAAAAAGATAAAATTAAATATATAATTTTTTTCATTTTAAATATATCCTCATTCTTAAATATTACATCTTTCTATTTAATAAAATTTAAAATATTAAACTTTATCATTTAATTTAATATACCAAATATAAAAATCAAACATTATTAAAATTTATAATTTTATATATTTTTAATTTTTATAATTATTTTTAATTTTATATAATATATAAATTATATATTTATTACATCACCGGTTCAATAGTGGTTCGACCGCCGGTCCGACCGGTGAACCGTGAACCGGTAATTTTTCCGGTTCGATCACCGGTCCGGTTCTGAAAACATTGGTAATTTGGTTGTGGAGAATTGATTAATTTAGAATATTGAAAATTATTAGAATTATTGAAAAATTCCGAAAGTGTGGTATAATTTTAAGTTTATTGATATGTGAAATTTTGAAAATTTGTTGGGATATTTTCGAAAATTGTAATGTGGAAAATTTATTTTATTGGATTATTGGAAATGTTGGAATTGTTGAAGTTGTTGAAATTATTGAGAAATTTTGGAATTGTGACATACATTTGCATCATGGTTGTGTGAAGAAAAGATAAAAATTGTGAAAAGTGTATGAAATGGAAAAAAGAAAGAAAAAAAATGAAATAGTGACGAAAAGTGAAAGTTTGTGTGAGGCAAATTAAGAAGGGAGAGGGATCCCTAGGGTGAAAGACCCAAAAGTTTACTCCAAGAAGACTTCGAATGGGGAATGTATTTGGGTGCGGACGCGTATCCTTTGGTGAAAGCTCGAGAACAATAGTGCATTGTATGACTGTGTGTCATACGTTCATATGCATTTCATTTATTTGTTGAATATTATGGAATTGTGTATAATTATATATATTAAATTATGGGGCTTGATCAATGTTGTTGAAATGTTTTTTTTTATTTTTTATGTTATTGTGTAACTTAGTAATTCCCCATAACCCCTTGGGTGTTAGGTACCTTACTGAGCAATGTGAAAATGTTCACCCCTTCCTTTTTACATTTTTTTTAGATGTAGATATCACTCCTTAGGATCCACAGGTGGGGCAGGGAGGACTTTAGGATGCCCTTGGAGCGGTCTAGTGGAACGTGTCTTATTTATGGCGTTTGTGATATTGGAACTTGTTTTAATAAATTGTGAACTATGAATGTGTAATGAGACCTTAATTTGATTAAGTGGATTAACTATGAACTTTTATTTTTGACTGTAATGATAATTATTAAATCTTGATGCATTTGAGTAATGTTTGAAACATTGTTAGTTGGTGAGAACCCTAGTGCGGTTTATACGTGGAAAAAAAAATTCAGAGTGTTTTTGTTGACTGCAAGCGTGGAGTATGAGAAACCCTTAGGGTCAAACCTTTGATATGGGATCATGGACCAAATTTTGGGTCGCCTAGAATTTGGGTCGTGACACATCTCGATTTGATCTCGTGCACCCTACTCCACTTTTTGGAGTTTCTATTGTTTAGACGGAATCATGGAAGCCATTTTCTTGATGGACAGTTACTTAAACTTGCTTGAAGGAAAATCCTTTCCTACTTGTGTCTTGTTCTATATATATTGATTTAGATGTTTGGTTGGTTTTTGAAGCTATTTTTGCATTATATCTTTCTTCTACAAAATTAGTTGTCTCTGCAACAAATATATCATTGAAACGAGGGGCTTTATAAGGACAGATGTGGACTTTATTGCATAGATAAGACATTGACTTGGGTAGTCAAGAACGTTAGTGGAAGGGTCTTTGTGGGGCTTAGGTGGTGGAATGAGGTGTATGAGCAGGGTGGGAGCATGTGGGAGTTTGAATGCCTTGACCGAGGAGTGTATTCCAAAGCGAAATATATTTCCTTTTTGATAAGAAATTTTATATATAATGAGGAAAATTAGTCCGAATATCTCTATAAATATTTTAAGTTATAATGGAGAAAAAAATGATGAGCGATATGGGTTTGTGAAAACTATACATAATGCATAAAGATATGATGAAGAGCGAGAGATATTACTCAATGGAGTAAGAAGGATCATGGGGTAGATGTAAGGAAGAGTAAAAAATACTTAATGAAGCAAAATGACTCTTGATTTAGGGGTAAAAGTATAAAAAGTAAGGAAATGTGGGATGTTTTGGGACTTAATAATTATATATTGTAAACCCTCTATTTTGTCTTCCTCGCACATGTCGTTTACAGCAATTCCCTGGCGGCCCATTATTACTCGCATAACCTATCTGCTCTACGCCACCTTGGGGACTATGGTTGAGGGATTTATTGAACTCTATTGCGACTCCTGGTAGCCCTAATTTAGACTTATTTAGACTTAGGCTTACCTAGCCACCTTTGGCCCATTAGGCACCACCTTAAGCGCCTTAGGCCCATTTAGACACTTTAGGCACACTTAGATCACTTTCGGCCCATTTGGGCACCCTAGGCCCATTTAGGTAACTCTAAGCCCACTTAGATTACCCTAGGCCCATTTAGGTATACTTGGCCCATTATGCATCACTTTATGCCCATTTAGGTCACTTTAGGCCCATTTAGGCACCCTAGGCCCATTTAGGTACACTTGGCCCATTAGGCGTCACTTTAGGCCCATTTAGCCACTTTAGGCTCACTTAGTCACCTTAGGCCCACTTAGATCACTTTAGGCCCACTTAGGCACCCTAGGCCCACTTAGGCACCCTAGGCCCATTTAGACACTTTAGGCCCACTTAGTCACCCTAGGCCCACTTAGATCACTTTAGGCCCATTTAAGTACACTTGGCCCATTAGGCATCACTTTGGGCCCATTTAGACACTTTAGGCCCACTTAGATCACTTTAGGCCCATTTAGCCACTTTAGGCCCACTTAGATTACTCTAGGCCCATTTAGGTACCCTAGGCCCATTTAGGTACACTTGACCCATTAGGCATCACTTTAGGCCCATTTCGACACCTTAGGCCCATTTAGATCATTTTTTGCATGGGCATGGTTTGCATGGTTGCATGACTTGTATGACTTGCAAGACTCGTTTTTGTAAAATCACATTGTTTGACTTTTTTTATTTTATTTAATTTTTTATTTTTTTATTTTTTTATTTTTTACCTTTATATTTTTGTTTATTTTATTTTATTTATTATTTTGTATATTTCTTTATTTATTTTATTTTCCTATTATTTTATCACTTTTCCATAATACTTGTCTTTACTTCTTTAGTTTAATTTAATAATTTTGTTTAAACATTTTTATTATTATTATTATTATTATTATTATTATTATTATTATTACTATTACTCTATTAACTTTGAAATTTTGTAGGAAGTCCACCAATAGAAAGATAAAAAAGTGTCTATGATGTGAAGCTCGGAGTGGGTAGCTACCATATTGGTTCCAAGAGTAGACATATGGAAAAAAAATGAATGGAGCCATGTTATGGGGAAGATTTAGCTTATGTATGAAAAAAGAAATGATGAGCAGCAAAGAAGGTAATGTAATTTGTCTTTTGGGAAAAGAATCACGTGATGATGGAAGGAGGTTTCAGTAGTGTTTTGGGTCAAAGCATATTTTAAATGGAAAAAGGAAAAGAGATGATATATTTTAGGAAGAATTGAGGTGACATATTGAATAGACAGACTGTATTTTGCAAGAAAGAGAGCGGGGGGAATTCTTAGAAGGAAATAAAAGTCAACTCACATGCAAAAAAGGGAAGAGAGGCGTGATGAAGGGGATTTGGGGGTTTTTTTTTGGAGAATATGAGAAAGACAAGGAAGAGGAGGAAAAAAAAGGAGAATTTTTTTTAGAGGAGAGGGCCTGAAGAGAGGGGGGAGATGTCTTAGAGAGAGAGAAAAGAGAGCTCTGGGAGAATTTTTGGTTGATTTTTTGAACGAGATTCAGAAGAAAATTGTAGACATGGAGATCACGTTTCCGGGTGGAACTTCTAGAGGACGCATAGGCTGATTCAGGGACTCTTTATGGTGAAGGAACACGCGAGTCAGATCGAAGAAGCAGACACAACTAGACTGAGAAGAAAAAGTGACACAATCGTGCTAGACTGAGAAGAAAAAGTGACACAATCGTAAAAGATGGTAGTTGCAAGAAAGGTTAGTGTTCTTTGACTTCGTTTTGTTGGATTTAAAATGCAAATGAATGTGAATATATGGTCAGTCCTGATGTGAATGATGCTATTGGCATGTTTTTTTTATTTATTTGTTAAAGGAAAGGGAATGAAATCATGGACGGTTATAATAGGATTTAATGTCTTCCGGTGAGTGTTTTGTTGGATTTAATGTATTTATATGAGATGTGTTAATGATTGTTTGAACAAAATATAAATTAAGTTAGGATTTTTAGTTTTTTTTGGGTTTTTGAATTTATTTTATTTATTTTATTTTAGTTATCATTATTATTATTGCTAATCTCATGTTAATTTTTGTAGGCATTTGTCTTGGATGATTCGGGATGATAGTTTAAAAATTAGATTTTTTATTCATTTTGGATAATTTTGTGATGTTAATGAAAAGTTGAAATATTTTGCAAGTCTTTTTTAGTTTTCAATAATTTGGATATTAATGAAAACTTATATTGTGCTTATTTTTTTAGCTTTGGAATAATTCATAATGATTGTTTGAATAAAATATAAATCAAGTTAGGATTTTTAGTTTTTTTTTTTTGGTTTTTGAATTTATTTTGTTTATTTTATTTTAGTTATCATTATTATTATTGCTAATCTCATGTTACTTTTTGTAGGCATTTGTCTTGGATGATTCGGGATGATAGTTTAAAAATTAGATGTTTTATTCGTTTTGGATAATTTTGTGATAAAAAGTTGAAATATTTTGCAAGTTTTTTTTAGTTTTCAATAATTTGGATATTAATGAAATTTTATATTGTGCTTAATTTTTAGTTTTGGGATAGTTCCTGATGATGATGAAAAAGTTCGGATTTTTAAGTGTTTTGATAATTTTTATGATAGCTTTGTTTAAAAATAAAAAAAATAAAAAGTTGTAATATTTAAATTATTTTAAACATTTTTTTCGTTCTCTTGGATTAAAATATAAAATAATTGTTTATCTTATTTAAAAAATTTATTATGTTTTAAAAAAATAAAAATAAAAATTTGTGCTTTCTAAATAAAGAGTTGTGGAAATCATCCTGTTGTAAATAAAATAAAGTTAAAAAAAAATTATTAAAGAAAAATTTAAATTATAAAAGATATTCTTACATTAAAAAAATATATATATTTTTAAATTGTCAAATATATTTTTATGAGGTTTTATTATTATTACCATTATTAATTAATTAATTTTTATTTATTTATTTTTCTCTTTCTCTTTTTTTGTAAATGAATTTTTGAAAATATTTTCTTTGCATGGAATTAAAGCCTTTTTTATTTAAGTAAATTGAAACTTCCTTTTATAAGATTAATTAAAACTATGGACTCAATTATTACTATTATTATTATTATACTCATGAAATAGTTCCTTTATAAAAGTGATAATTACATTTATTTTCTTGTGAATGAACTTTTTAAAAACATTTTCTTTGCATGGAATTAAAGTCTTTTTATTTAAATAAATTAAAGCTTCTTTTTATAAATAAAATTCATTAAAACTATGGAATCAATTATTGTTATTATTATTATTATTTTTAATACTTATGAAATATTTCCTTTATAAAAGTGATAACATTTATTTTCTTGTGAACAAACTTTAAAAAAAAAATATTTTCTTTGCATGAAATTAAAACCTTCTTATTTAAGTAAATCAAAACTTCCTTTTATAAATACAATTCATTAAAACTATAGAATAAATGTTTTTTTTTAATACTCATGAATTTTTTATTTTTTATTTTTTTATGAAAGTAATAACATTTAATTCCAAGTTATATTTGTGTATATTAATTTGGGGAATTGGTGAAACCCCTACATAAGAAAATCTTTTTCAAAATTTATTTTTGCTACCACGCTGCTATTTATTGTAATTATATTTACATTTTTTTTTCTTTTTAGGAATTGTATACAAGATATGTATGATAATTAATTATTTCGTATGCTGATAATTTTTGCTAATTAGTTAGATAAGCATGCTAGGATTTATTATTTATTATTTGTTATCTAAACCCTATGTCCTGATGAAGCGCATTAGGAGTTATATATGCTATACGGGTACGTTCCCTGCTAAACCCTATGAATATGATTGTCGTTGTGTACTATGTCTATGCTTGCTATCCTATTTGATTGTCTTGGTATATATTTGATGATTGTTTGATTATCTTTGATAAAATGCATGTTGTGTGATGTATCTCAATATTAACTTTCATGTTTTATGATAGCGCTTGAGAAGTTGTCCAGGTATGCACCCTAACTCTCTTTTATCGTAATTTGATCCTATTTGGCATGTTATTTTTTGAAATCACCTTAGTCTATCTAGGTATCCATGATCAACTATTTAATTGTCACGTTTCCCTCAACTTAGTTAGTAGAGACCTCTTTAGGGCTTAGAGGGGTGCTACCTCCTAGAGGTACCTTCCCAATAAGTAACCTGATCCCCGGACTTAGACTCGGGTTTTTCAAAGACAAGCTTTTCCAAAAATTATAGTCACTTTTTTTAGGGTTTTATTTCTTGTTTTATTTTCCCTTTAAAATAAAAATAAAATAAGTGGCGGCTCCAACTTTTCCAAAACTAAATAATTTTTCACAAATAAAAAGCGAGTCTCGCCGATCGAGTAGGGACGCACGTGAAAAATGCGGGTCCACATATATATTTTGATTTATCTGTTGAACTGTCTTTTTATTATATAGTGAAATGTTATCTCTTATCTGTTTTGATCGGTCCCTTTTAATGTTCTTTATTTTATATAGGAATATTATCTCTCATCTAAAGAGGTAGGTATGATCAGTCGGATTAAATTAAAACCTTATCTACCTTTGTGTATGAATGATTTTATTTTATATTCTTTCAAAAAAGTTTCCACATATACAACAAGTGGTATCAAAACTTTTTTTGTTCCAACATTATTGGTGTGTTAAGGTATTTTCACTTTCTTTTTTATTTTTACAGTACTTCATTTAGCATTTTCAACAAAAGAATCATTTCATCTAATCCCATAATTATTTTATTTGTTTTTGGATGTAGTGATCATTGGCTTAGATGAACAAGAAGGATTCTTGACTCTTTTGGTGGACAATTTTCCTTATTGCAAGTAAATATAGGTTTTAAGCTTGCAAAGTCCTTATCCAGTAATATGATTGGAGAAATGTGCTTGTGACAATTAAACCTCTCTGCTTCAACTGTTCTAGGACCAAGATGAAGGAATAATGATATATAGAATTAAGCCATGCATTAAAATAAGTAATAAATAGTAAAGTATGATCTGTCCAACCAACAATTCAAACAGATTCAACAGCTATCACTTTCAAAATTCATGATTAACTCAAGAAGCCAAATGATTATTTTCTATAGGAATAGTATTTAATTGAATATAACTTTAGCATACAAGAATTTGTGTGTGCCTGAGCACACAAGTCATTGAGACTGGATATCAAGCTTCAATGAGATGCTTGGTGTTACATGCAACTAAATACCAGTATGTATGAGTTATGACTATTCCTTGAATCAGGATACCTACTTGCTTGCTGCCCGTAACAAAAATATAGAAACTTCATTTTAAGCATAAAGCAATCGACATAAAAAAAGAGAAAACACGGAAGTCTAAAAACAAAAGGAAAGACAGAGCATATGTAACAACCTACTCCCAATCGTGTAGATATTGTCCGCTTTGGACCCAAAGGGGCCCTTACGGCTTTAAAACACGTCTACTTGGTTAAGAGGAGCCTCTACATAGATAGTGCTAGAAACTTTCTCCCTTATCCGATGTGGGACATTACAAATACCCTCCTATACAGACACAACATCCTCGTTGTGTCCCATGGAATTGCAGGGTCAAATAGACAAACACCCCTTACGGGGCCAAACAAACCCCCACACCGGGGTTAAGAATCGGCTCTGATACCATTTGTAATGATTCACTCCCAACTGTGTAGATATTGTCCGCTTTAGACCCAAAGGGGCCCTCACGGCTTTAAAATGCGTCTACTTGGTTAAAATAAACCTCTACATATATAACACTATAAACTTTCTCCCTTATCCGATGTGGAACATCAACTGTGTTGTTTTCAATCTTTCCTTAATTAAAGAGACCTTTTCAACAGTCAACTGCACAAGTTCAAGCCCCAAAAGTTTCTTTTCTCCAACATCATCCCAACAAACAGGAGATCAACATCTCCTACCATATAATGCCTCAAAAGGTGTCATCCCAATGCTAGCTTGAAAGCTATTAGTATAGGCAAACTCCACTAAGGGCAAATAATCATCCTTTGACCTTACATTATTCAATTCTCTGTTTTTTGGTTGATAAAGTTTTCTAAATAAAGAAGATAAGAGGAAAATCTAATTTATATATAGGATTTTTAATTGTAAAAGGACTCTTTTACCTTTAATGAGTTTGTGATGTCCCGCATCAGATAAGAGAGAAAGTTTTTGCCACTATATATGTAGAGACTCCTCTTAACCAAGTAGACGCGTTTTAAAGCAATGAGGACCCATTTGGGTCAAAAGCAGACAATATCTACACAGTTGGGAGTGAGGTGTGGGGGCTTGTTTGACCCCGTAAGGGGTGTTTGTCTGTTTGACCCCGCAATTCCATGGGACACAACGAGGACGTTGTGTCTGCATGAGGGAGTGTTTGTGATGTCTCACATCGAATAAGGGAGAAAGTTTATGACGCTATATATGTAGAGATTCTTTGTAACCAAGTAGATGCGTTTTAAAGCCGCGAGGGCCCTTTTGGGTCCAAAGTGAACAATATCTACACGGTTGGGAGTGAATCGTTACAACATATACTTCCTTCATGCAGGACTGCACATTGTTTATGTTTTGATGTCTTTCTCCAGCTGATCCTGGAGATTGAACATCAGAATATGCAGATGCCTCATGAGTTGAACCTGCTTGCTTCAATTTTTCTTTACTATGTTTTCTTTCTTTAATAGCAGATTCTGAAATACAAGGTAAATATACAAGGAAGCAATTACCATAAGAACATAAAGGGAAAGTAACTTATTTAATTCAAAATGTCAAGAAATAGTATGGTGAAAGGCATAATTCTCGATTCACTTCAAACTTCACAAAGTTGTTTCATTTTATGGAGACCAAGGTTCACACCATTTATCACTTCTTCTACTTGGTTTCCGAGAAACTGATGAATAGAAAAGAAAATTAAAGTTTAAATCTTATGTTTAATGGTTTTTTCTTCTATAAGAAGGGAAAAGAAAAATTAACCTAAAATAAAATACGTTATATTGAGTAGAGAAGTTTTCCCTTCTTTGCCTAATAATGAGATGTTGGTGCACAAAGTTTCAATTTTTCCTGAACTTTTTCAGCAGCCAATGCAATGATTGTACTGTTTTCATAAAATTTGAATATACTTTTCCAACTTGGTTTTTTGGGATCATAGTTCACTAAAAGGGGATGTTTCATAGGCTATCTGGGTGAGCCCACCTGAAAGTCAGCCAAGAAAAGGGTATCAACAACCCCAAACAAATGGAATAAAGTGAATTAAGTTCTTTATCATTAGTGTTTTTGTGAGCCATTCCTTAGTCTATGCTTATCAAAGAAAAAAATCACTGAAATTTTTGCTTGAAGGGCCAAAAGAAAAAGTAACTTGAAAATGCTGGCACACCATGCCTTAAAAAGTGGACTCAAATCTTTCAACTTCGGAGAAGTTTTTGTAACGACCTAATTACGTCCCATATCGAGAAATTAAGGGTTAGTGATTTGGCTTATAAGCAATTGGGCACCCTACCTTCGATGGTCGGTTTTCAAAGGTGAGTTCTAACCAATGTGTGCGTAACATTTTTTTCCCTAGAAAGTTTGAAAACCAATCCACTTGAAGAAAGCAAGAAAATATTCTAAAATCCCTAATATTGAATCATCAGCAAATTTGGGGACGCATTTTGCTTCAATTAAACATAATTATCAGAAAATTCCACTTTTACTAACTTTAATTAAATGTCCGGTCATAGTAACGAAAATAAAGCCCTAACCAAGCATTGAAGAAAAGAGAAGCAAGCACACCGTGTTTGGTTGGCAGAAAATTGAGGAAAAGCTCAAGATAACAGTTCTGAACTTATTTTAGTATTTTATATAGGCTTCCAAATAATGAAAATCGCAAAAAAATAGAGGTCTTGGTTTCTCGTCCCCAATTTCAGACATCTCATGATTCACAGTTTTGATTTTTCTTTTCCTTGTTCCCACATTTTCTCAGCGACCAAACATACCATAAATCGATCATATCTATCTATATAAGACTAGTAGAGAGAGTACTTGGAAGAGACACGCCACATTTGAAGCACTGAAACAAGCGATCAACGTCGTCCATGGCGTCTCGTGAAGAACTCAGAAAACACTGTAGCAAGTCAGCAACGCCGCCGTTTCATTCTGATGTGGCAGAATTCGACGTCGTCTGAAATTCATACTCTCCGTTTCCCACTACACAGAGCAAAGTCGGGGTTTTGGAAATTAGCGACGCCGTTAACCGTATTAAAATGTAGGCGGATGCTAACATACCATAACGGTATGTATTGAAATTCAAATTTAGACAGTTGGATATATATATTTTTATTCTTTATAAAAATAAATAAAAGTTTATATTTATTTTAAATTATTACTATTCATATTCAAACATAATTTTAATAAAAATATTTTATTATTTTAATAATAACATATTAGTGTATGAACATATTCCCGTCTTCTTCTTTTTTGGTTTATCATATTAATATTATCGGAGGTAATTTAAATTTGTATAAAACTGCAACCCATATAAAATAGAATTATAAAAAATATTTTTTAACTTTAAAATTGGAGTTAATTTAATTTTTTTCTTTTTAAGTTTAGGCTAAATATATCTAGTTTTATAAGTTTGAAATCCCATCGTATACCTTCT
This sequence comes from Vitis vinifera, assembly GCF_030704535.1. Classification (NCBI taxonomy): domain Eukaryota; kingdom Viridiplantae; phylum Streptophyta; class Magnoliopsida; order Vitales; family Vitaceae; genus Vitis; species Vitis vinifera. The sequence goes on along the minus strand of NC_081820.1, from coordinate 23,245,459 downwards.
TTATCTTGAATCAAAGGAGAAGTGAGCCAAAATACAAAATGAAAACGAAAAAGGAAGTATCTGATAAAATTTTGAACCTATATTATTTGTCTTTTGAGATCCCCGTCTTTTATTTACTTCTTTTTTTTTTACGTGTTTTTCTTTTAGTATTGTCTATCCAAATGAACAGTTGCAGCAGCTCTAGTAGGCTTTTCCCCCTCCCACATCTTTGGGTTAAACCTTAATGGATGCCCTCAATGAGCTTGGAATATTCAACATTTATGGCTCTCCCCAAACATAGAGTATTCAACATTTATGGCTCTCCCCAAACGTAGACTATAGATTAGGGAAAAGATCTCTTATACCATTCTAAAAGGGGTTCTTGTTGGAATCATGGAGATCTTTGAAGAGAAGAAACATTGCTCTACAAATAAGAAACATGCAATGAATAGTAAAAAATACACTGAAGTGATTGACACCAAGACCTCCCACCATATCAGGTTAAGCTTTTACAAAACAAATAGTGGAAAAGTAAATTACAGAAAGAGGGTCGAATCTGAAACATCCTATCAAACTAAGTTTGACTGAAGTAACAATTTTCCTCAAAGCTTTACAAACTCAAGATTTGAGCTCAATATACTTATCATGCTCGTTAACATATCGGAACATCTTCTCCAAAGAATGGAATGTCGAGATCGATGCTTGCTCTAAGGTAGCCTCTAAAACCACTTTCATAATAAAGAAACCTGCAGCTGCCAAATTTCTGGGCAAGAAACGGGATGGTTTCTTAACCCACTATACCCCCAAAAGAGTATGAAAAGTTCAATAGCCCTTGTGAATCCGCTGCACCCCTTTTCACTGGGTAACTTACAATACCGCTGCTGCGGCCTTGGCTGGTGGGTGCGGCACCATCAAACAGGTCCTTGAAAGATAGGCTCACCTCACCGATGTACCGGTCTCCTAGGGCCCGGCTGCAGTATAGCTTGATGACGAACACGACGCCTTGGTGTTCGACTGCCTGATTGCCTATTGTGAATCTAATGGTGGAGTTCCATGCGGGGTTGGTCTCCCCCTCTGTGTCCACTGGGGTTTCTCTCTTTATTTGGGGATTGCCGGGGATTGAAAGCTGGGCGTAGACTTTCATTCTGAATATTTCTCGGACGTTCTCAAGACCTTGAGCTGAAAGAATGGCAATCTGGAACTTCCTACACTCCATGTTTGAATTCCTGATCAGAAGATGCAAAGAGAGTAATTCAACTTAATTCAAAACCTATGAATTCCAAGGAATCACTTCGGGATTCTTATAGCTACACTTTTCCTCAGTTGCTTTCGGTTTTATGTTACGTGAAAGAGATCCCAAGACTTGGTCTACGCGTTTAGGCTGCATGTGGGCAAGTGGGCAACAACATAATCAATTGCAGAAGACTTGGCGGCGGCCAACCAATGATTACTGACAGTAATTGTTCATATTTTAAGAAAATCTGAAACTAAATTTAATCTTCAAAAATAGCTTTCTTATATTTAATTACTATGAAAAAAGTCTTTTTTTTTAAAAAAAAAAGTGTATGAGGAAATTTATTTTTCTCTCAAATTCTCATAAATAACCTAATTAAGATATGTTATTAATATTAAATTCTCATATTATTTTGGGAAGATTTCTATAAGATTTTAATGGGTCTAAGTATGTAATATTATCAATTTTTTGACAAATATAGTTGAAATGCAACTATAGTCTAAGTATGTAATATTGCTAAAGCCCAAAAGACTTTGCTTTAAGTGGTTGATGGTCAAGTATTGAGCTGGTCAGCTCCTGGAATAATCAAGACCATGACATACTTTTTACATCATGTCTGACATATGGAGCTGCAGATATTCTTTCTTATCAACAATTCTTTTGCATGTCTCAGAACTAGTCATTAATTGTAATGGTCATCACACATCTCGATTTGATCTCGTGCACCCTACTCTGTTGATGCCTCGGGTCCTTGACGATCCACGTAGTTGCCAAATGGACGGATGCGCGACCTCAACCAAAATAGGTTCTTGATTCAGTCGTTATACCTGCAAAAAGGGCATTCAGACAGGGTGTCCGGACGCACCCTCCGATGGTTTTGTTAGCCATGGTTAGGGAGAGATAAATCAGTTGGCCTTTTACTAGGTCTCAGGAGATTACTTTCCTCTTCGTGTGAAGGTTTATATATAGTTCCAGGAGCACTGTTCTTCTCATTAATGGTGGGGAGATATTTTATGTTGTCATGATGACATTAGGTGGCAGCAGGGCCATCATCACCCTACGGGCGGCTGACAGGGATCGTGGTAGGTGATGATGCGGCTGTCAGAGATTGTGGGAAGTGATCATGTGGAATGATCGTAGGAAGTGACTTGTTGTCACTTCATCTTGTCCTCTCACCCTGCAGGTGGCGGAACGTGGGCCATGACTGGTTGTTGTGATAACGTGTAAGACTTGCCTTACTTCAGTCAATGATCCGGACAATTATATCCGGATGACATATGTTGATCATCCGGATGTAATTGTGTAAGCCATCCGGATGTTATGTTTATAAGTGTCGTTTGATCTTCCTTGAGGTAGTCTGGATAGGAAAAGCGCGCCATGTGTGCTTTATAGGAAGATCCGGATGAGGGTGACTTGGATGACAATGCGTGCCATGTGTCACTGTAAGATGCGTGCCACGTGTTCTCGGAGAGAGGGGTCCCTACAATGCCCCTCTTTTTAACTTGCCTATTTTGCTTGAGCAAAAATGGGCGGGTTAAAAAATAATTGGTTTTTGAAACCGAAGTCGACTTTTTGTCTGGTTGGGCCACGTGGCGAGTGGGGGTGCGGGAGCCAAAAAGGCATTTATGATGAGCCGCCGACTCTGGGTATTCCCAGGCAGCATGTCGTTTCAATGATGTTGCAGCTGTGCGTTTGGCTTTCCGAGGGGCTGTCCCCCCTATAAATAGCAAACTGTGTCTTCTGTTGCATTTTTTCCTACTGCGTTTTTTCTGAGAGTTTTGCTTCTTCTTCCTTCTGTGCTCTCCTTTGCTTTTCTAAGCGAAACCCTAGAACTTTTCTGCCGGTGATTTTGTGTCGCAACCGGTGACTGTATCGCAGTTTTCACCATTTCTTCTTCAGATTTCCACTTGGTACGTGCATTTTGCTCTTGTTTTTCCCTTTGTTGCGCTTTGTTGTTTGTTGGCTTCGTTTCTGTCTTTTTTGGGCAAGCCGCTTGCGACTGTGTGGAATGTTGGAATTTGTTGGTTTTCTGGGGTTTTTTGAGGGTGTTTTTGACTGCTTGGTTAGGGTTTGTGAGTTTTTGGTTTGCTGTTTTTGACTGTTGCGCTTCTTGTATGTAGGTTTCGGTTCAGCCTCAGGCTAAAAAATGTCTGCAAAGAAGAAAGCTGTCTCATCTGTCCGGGCCAGCGATGCTCGTGAGAAATCTATAGACAAACTGAATGTGAAGGAGTTCCGGTATCGGTTCTGTATCCCAAATGGTGTGACCGTGGAATTGCTGAATGAGGAGGAGCTTGTGCCAACTGAGAAAGCTGAAGGAAATGCCATCATTTTCTCAAAAGAGCAATTCAACGCGGGGCTCCGGTTCCCTCTTCCGGCGTTGTTCAAGGAATTCCTCCATTTCACCCAGATTCCACCCGCCTTCATCAATCCCAACATAGTCCGGGTGCTGATGGGATGCAACATTATAAACATGCTGTACAATCTCGACCTCTCGCTGCTAGAGGTTCTTTTTGTCTACTCCCTAAAGAAGGGAAAAAATGACATCTTTAGCATGTCTGCTCACCTGCACTCCCTTCAATTGGTGACGGAGCTGCCGGATTCGACGAAGGGAGGGGCGAAAGGACATGTGATGGTCCGGGGAGCGTGGGCGGGGCTATTGGAGCATCCGGCGAGGCCTTTTTCTCCAAACTACTCCACAGTGCTTCCGGGTAAGTTTGCTTGCGGGTTTTGTCCGGCTTTTACCTTGTTGTCTTTTTGTTGATCTTTCCGGATGACATTTTTATCTTTTGTTGCTGATAATGTAGGTCCGGAAAGGAGGGGCCACATAGTTGACTGGGTAGAAAAAACGTCTTTTGCCTGCCTCAATAAATTATTTGAGATAGACGCTAAGGAGAGGCATTATGGGACGCTGCTCACTGTGCGGAACCTAATGGCCGTCGTCCGAGAGTCCTAGGAGTATGTCGTCAACATTCTCCCCAGGAAGATGCCAAAGGAGGTAGTGCCTGGGGAGCATTACATTTTGAAGGATCTCTCCATCTATCAGGAGGTGAAAGAAGCTGATGCTGAAAAACGCCAAGCACTCCTTGATGATCGGGAGAAGAGAAAAAACGAGGGAACTCTACGGAAGGCTCCCGGACAGAAACGCAGCGCCGCCTCCCCTCCAAAGAAAGCCCCAGCGAAAAAAAGGAAGCTGGTCAAAAATGGGAAGGGAGTGAAGGAGCCCACTCCTCCAAAGGAATTTGTTCCTCCGCCTATTACTCATGCGGCGGAGGTAATAATAGAGGAGCTAGTGAACCCTGCCCCCCACTCTATTTCAAGTGGCCCCGGACACATCGCGGGGCTGAACCATTCGGGGCCCTCCTTGTCGATGGTTGCCCGTTTGGCTACTTTGGCTGAGGAAGCTGCGTCCATAAACCATCCCGGCTCCCCCCATCCGGATGCTGATGCAGCTGAGGCCCTTTGCGCGACTCCAATGGAGGAAACAGCGGCAGAAAGCTAGAGTCAGCCCTCTGACGATCCAAACTGTCTCGCTCTTGTTCCGGTAAAGGGGTCATCTTCAAAGAGGTCGTGCTCGACGCGCAATCTAAAGTCGGGACTCATCGGGCGGCTTTAAGATCGATTGCAAGAGATTGAAGTTAGTTGCTCATCCGCCTAAGATGCTCATCCGGAGGGGGGCGAGGTGGAGATGGCAACTGAGACTCTAGCCGTCCCGGTGGTGGTCCCGGATGAGGATGCTCCCAGAGAGACCCGTCCGGCCGAAAATGTTGAGGTCCCGAATCCGGAAGAGGAGTCGCCTTCTGTCGCCTCATCAGGGGGGAATCCTGTTAATGATGCGGCTTGCACCTCCGCTAGCCCTTTTAGCTACGCAGAGTTGGAAGAGAAGCTGGAACAGATTCCACTCGGCTTGACCACTGTCATGCCTTCAGCCTAGATGTTCGAGATGGTGGAAACGGTATACTGTTTTTTGTGCTTCTTGATTCTTTGTCACTCTGATATGTTTTTGTGGTATGATTTATAACTTTGTTTTTCTTGCTTGTGTGCTTGTATGCAGCTGGTAAGTGGTCTTCGCGGCATGGCTCAACAATACAATTTATTCACTGACTTGCTGCGAACCATTGATTACATGAAGGCCTTCGCGTCTCAGCGCAAAAATAGTGAAGATCAGCTGCGCTTGAGAATGGAGGAGGCCGAAGCCAGTTTATCCACCGCTCGAGAGGACAATGAAGCTCTCCGGGCGGATTTGGCTAAGGCAAAGAGCCGGGAGGAGTCAGCAGTCATCCACCTGCACGAGGCAGAGGATGAGATGGCCCAGCTGAGGGGGGAGGTGAGGCAACTCCGGACGGAGGCTTCGATTGAAAAGAAGCAGAATGAGGATTTGCAGCTGCGCCTAGCAGCGCAAAAAGAGGAGCTAGAGGGAGAGTTTGCTGCAGACAGGGAGACGCTTGAAGCGGACTACCAAAAGCAAGTGGATGACATGTTTCTCTTCGGCTATCGTTGCTGTATGAAGAAGAATGACATCAAGCGGGATGTCCCTTCAATTCCTCCGGGTGAAGAAAAGAAACTTTTAGACAAGCCTGCTCCCTGATAGCTTTTCTCTTTTTGCAACTTTGCTATAATCTTCTTTCTGTACTTTATGTGATCCGGAGACCTCCTTGTACATATATTTATACATATGAATAAAACATCTCTTTACTCATTTGTATTTTGACTTGCTTTTTTATTGATAATACTGTTTTAAATTAGACACATTCCATGGTCTAAGTAATGAAGTTCCGTCTAACTTTTGTAGATGATAGGCTCCACTTTCACTTGCCTTCAACACTTTATAGGGTCCTTCCCAGTTAGCTTGGAATTTCCCTGCGCCCATTTCAGCAGTGTTTTCAAAAACTTTTCTAAGGACTAGCGTACCATTTTTGAAGCTTCTGGGCCTTATTTTGCGATTGTAATGGGCGGATGCTCTTTGTTGATAGTCTGCCATTCAGATGGCTGCGCTTTTCCTTATTTCATTTGCCCAATCCAAGTTTCTTCCCAACTCTGTGTTTGCATCATTCTGCTTTGCCGCGTCAGTCCGGATGGTAGGTAGACCTATTTCAGTAAGAATGACTGCGTCCATTCCGTATGCGAGGGCGAAAGGAGTATTTCCTGTTGGTCGTCCGGATGTGGTTCGATAGGCCCATAGGACGCCGGGTAGCTCCTCCACCCATTTCCCTTTGGCTTGTTCGAGCATTTTCTTTAAGGCAGTGATCAGAGTTTTGTTTGTGGCTTCTGCTTGCCCGTTACTTTGAGGATAACGCGGTGTGGAGTATGAATTCCGGATATTCAGCTCCGAACAAAAATTCCTGAATGCGATACTGTCAAATTGAGGACCATTGTCAGCTATGATAGTTTGTGGAATTCCAAAACGGCAGACGATGTTTTTCCATACGAACTTGGTGACATCCTTGTCTTTGATGCCAACATATGCTTCAGCTTCCACCATTTACTGAAGTAATTTGTGGCGACAAGGAGGAACTTCTTCTGGGCAGGTGCTGTTGGGAGGGGTCCCACTATGTCCATGCCCCGTTGCGCAAAGGGCCATGGGCCTGAGATTGATTTTAATGTTGCTGACAGCATATGTGGAATGGGAGCATACCTTTGACATTTATCACATTTTTTGACATAGGCTGTCGCATCCTTCTTCATTGTTGGCCAATAATATCCTTGCGAATGGGCTCTATGTGCTAGAGATCGTCCTCCGAAATGATTCCCGCATACTCCCTCGTGTAACTCAGCTAACACATATTGGGCCTTTGAATGCCCTAGGCACCGAAGGTAGGGTCCTGTGAAGGATCGTTTGTACAAGTGCCCCCCAATTAAGGTGAAACAGGCAGCTTGCACCCGGATTTTGTATGCCTGTTTGGGATCTCCGGGTAGAGTGTCTGTCCGGAGATATTCTGCAATATTGTCCGTCCACTCTTGGTCGTTTGTTTGGTTTGCCTCAATGGTATTGCAAGTGGAGATTCCTACGACAGAGGGGTCGGTTTGCACATGTATAGGCAATAGAATGACTTCTTTGATAGGAAGGGAGGCAGCTATACCTGCCAAGGCGTCAGTGCGCTCATTTTCAGTTCGCTTGATTTTTTCGACTGTCCATTCGGTGAATTGCTGTAAGGTGTTCCTTACTTTCGTTAGGTATCGCGCCATATGTGCATCCTTGGCCTCATATTCCTTCTGGACGTGTCTTACCACGAGTTGCGAATCACTGTAGATCCGGAGCTTGGATACGGATAGGGCAAGGGCGAGATCCAATCCGGACAAGATGGCCTCGTATTCTGCTTCATTGTTAGAGGCAGGGAATCCCAGCCGGATGACTTGCTCCAGGTGCTCACCAATTGGGGATTGTAGCAGAAGCCCGACTCCGGACCCTGATGATCATGAAGCTCCATCAACTCGCAAAGTCCACCATTCTTTTTCACTTGATTCCTGGTGTTGGTTAGGCCTTCGGGAATATTCTAGCACGAAGTCAGCCATTACTTGGCCTTTCATGGACAATCTAGGTTGGAATTCGATTCCAAATTCGCTCAATTCGATAGCCCACTGCAGCATTCTTCCGGTTAAATCTGGTTTGTGCAGAATGTTGCGGAGGGGTTGATCGGTCAGCACGATCACCGGGTGGGCTTGGAAATAGGGGCGGAGCTTTTGGGCAGCGCTTCGAAGGGCTAAGGCCGTTAGCTCCATTTTTGAATACCTGGTTTCTACGTCCGCCAAGGCTCTGCTGACGTAGTAGATTGGTTTCTGCTCCTTGGGTGAGGGGCAGCGGAATAGAACATCGCTGATTGCCCATTTTGATACAGCCAGATACATGTACAATTTTTCTTTTGGAATGAGACTGCTCAAGATGGGTGGCTGCGTAAGACAATGTTTAATCTTTTCAAAAGCGTTTTGACAGCTGTCCGTCCATCCGTTTGCTCCAGCCTTTCGAATTGCCAAGAAGAAAGGTCGCAATTCATCAGTGAAGCGGGCTATAAAACGCCCTAGTGCGACGAGTTTGCCCGTAAGGCGCTGTAATTCCTTCTTGCTCCTGGGGGGAGGTGTTTCCATGACTGCCTTGATTTGGTCTGGGCTCACCTCTATCCCTCTTTGGCTGACCATAAAACCCAGAAATTTGCCAGCACTTACGCCAAAGGCGCATTTGGAAGGATTCAGCTTCATGCCATACTTCCTCAAGAGGTGAAAAACTTCTTGTAAATGAAGAACATGCTCCTCTCGGGTTTTGCTTTTAACCACGATATCATCAATATATACCTCTACTGTGTGGCCTATCAGAGGTTTGAAGATCTTTGTCATCAGTCTCTGATAAGTGGCGCCAGCGTTTTTGAGTCCGAACGACATGACTTTGTAGCAATAGAGGTCGTGTGGCGTTATGAATGTTGTTTTTTCTTCGTCAGTTGGAGACATGGGAATCTGGTGATATCCGGAGAAGGCATCTAAGAAAGAGAGCATCCCTTGCCCTGCAGTGGAATCCACAATTTGATCTATTCGTGGTAAAGGGAAACTGTCTTTTGGACATGCATTATTGAGGTTGGTGTAATCTACGCAAACCCGCCATTTCCCTTCTTTTTTGGGTACCACCACTACGTTGGCTAACCAATCCGGATAAGCTACTTCTCTGATGAATCCGGATTCCAGTAATTTGTCAATCTCATTCCGGATGACTTTTTGCCTATCCGGGTGAAAGCGCCTAATCTTCTGCCGGACGGGTTTGGCAGTTGAAAAGACGTTAAGCCTGTGAGATGCAATAGAGGGATGAATTCCCCTCATATCAGAATGTGCCCATGCGAAGATGTCATGATTCCGTCTGAGAATATTTTGCATGCTTTGAGTTTCTTCGGTCGTCATGAGGGAACTGATGTTCGTGAGGTGAATGTTTTCCTCCGAAATTTGGATCGTTTGTAAGGGATCTGCTGCCGGGGGATCTTTGTCCGCCGGACCCAATAATTGCTATTGGTCATGTGTATGGCTGGGTTCAGGGGGAGATGCATCCTCCTGGTTGGCCTCTGCTTCTCGTGCTATCTGATAGCATTGACGAGTGGCCAGTTGGCTGCCATATAGGTCAATTTGCCCTTCGTTGGTGAGGAAACTCACCATTTGATGATATGTAGAGGGGATGACTTTCATGTAATGTAGCCATGTGCGCCCCAAGATGATATTGAAGGGTGATAACTCTTGTACCACCGAGAATTGTACGTTGAGAGTGATTGGGCCAGCTTGGACCGGCAATATTGATGATCTGTTGAATCCGGACAAGATTCGTCCAGGGTTTTCAAGGCCTGCGAGACTGTGTCCCATGTGGCTAACGACCGATGCTTATACAAGGTCGGCCGAACTGCCTGGGTCAACCAAGATACGCCGCACATCGAAGTCTCCTATTTCCAGGGACAAGATGAGGGCGTCGCGATGTGGTTGCAGTGTTCGGGTGGGATCTACTGGTGGGAAAATGATTGTCCCATCTATGGGGCGAGGGCCCCCTCCAGTTAGCCCAGGCCGGATGGAATTGAAACGTTCGTGTATTGATGCAGCCCGCAACAATTTTTGCCTCTTTCGCCTAGAGTCGTATTCTTCGTCAGATGGACCTCCATTAATATAGTTTATAACGGCCTTGGGGGTGGCTGGGGCCCTAGGGGCTCCAGGATTGTGATGTTGGGAAGTGAATTTTCCTTCAATATCTGAGCGGAGATATTGCTTTAGATGTCTTGCCTTGATGAGCCTCTCGACCAGATACTGGAGGCTCCTGCATGTTTCTGTCGTGTGACCGTGTTCCTTGTGGAAGACACATTTCTTGCTATGATCCCTTGTGGATGGGTCTGTTCCTTGGGGTCTTGGCCACCTGAAGTCAGACAAGCCTTGGATCATAGGGAGAAGTTTTTCATATGATATGGAAAGAGGTGTGGGAGGCGGCCTTTCAGGGCGACTTGGCCCTTCCTGCCTTCGGTTAGACAGCCTTGGCCGGTTCGGAGGTTTAGCATTTCTGTCTGCGTCACCTCTAGATGGTCGTCCGGCAACCAAAACTTGCTGGGTGGCTGCACGCACGTCATCTTCGAGCATTGAATATTTGTTGGCACGCCTGAATAAGTCATCCATCGTTGTAGGAGGCTTTTTGGCCAGTGATTCGAAAAATGGAGTGCCTGGACAGATGCTTCGCTTGAAGATTTGCAGGACAACATCCATGCTGCAAGCCTCTACTTGAAGTACGGCTTGGCCAAACCGCTTCACAAATTCCCTCAAGGATTCGTTATCTTGCATTTTTATGTTCTACAGGGTGCTGATATTTTGCTTGTGTCGAGCGGAGCACAAGTATTGTCTCACGAAAGCTTCGGACAGGTCCCTGAAATTGCCAACAGAGTTGGGTGGTAGGCGATGAAACCATGAGAGGGCCTGCCCCTATAGGCTGGCGGGGAACACTTTGCATAGTAATGCATCGTTGCCAATATCGAGCGTCATAAGCTGTCGATAATGCATGATGTGATCGAAGGGATCGCTGGTCCCATCGTATGTGGAGAATTTTGGTACGAGGAATCCCCTTGGGGGCTCGTAATGAATGATATGAGAGCAGAAGGGCGTGGAGAGCATGTCATCCAACCTTTTGCTGATGGAGCCAATGGGTGGCTCGTTTGGGAGGTTTCCCCCAGCTTGCTATACCGCTGGGTGCGAATGAACGTTCCGCATCACGAGGGTGACCATGGGGTCACGATGCGGGTGCACGTTCTATACCATAGGGGTGATCATAGGGTCAGGGCGTGACGCCCAGGTTGTGGCTACTGGTGGCCTTGGTCTTCCAGGCTCTTGTGGGCCTAGTCTTGCGCGCATTGAATTTGACAATTGAGATCTTCTGTCGCATTGTCTTTTCGCTGAAAAGTGAGTAGAGTGTGAGCTTTCCTCACGGGGAGCTCGGGGCATAGGCGTGTGTGGCTCATGAGGCCTCACGTTGCATGCTCCTAGGATGGCTCTTGTTGTCCCAGGATATATTGGTTCTGGTTCTTGTTGAGGCCTTGAGTTTGCTACTTTGCCTTTTGAATGCTGACGTCGAGGAGGCCCTGATGTTGAAGCCTGGATGCGCAATACAGCGTTTTCTTCTCTCAATCTTTCTGTCTCCTAGAGGAGAGCTTTCAGTTGTCGTTCGCTTGCCAACTGTCTTCTTTCGATGGTTTGACGCCATTCAAAATTATCATCCTCTCCCCTACTAGATGAACGACTTCGGGAAGGTGTGACCATCTTTGCTAGTGACTGAATCAAAATGAAAATTTCCCACAGACGGCGCCAATGTTGATGCCTCGCGTCCCTGACGATCCACGTAGTTGTCAAATGGACGGATGCGCGACCTCAACCAAAATAGGTTCTTGATTCAGTCGTTATACCTGCAAAAAGGGCATCCGGACAGGGTGTCCGGATGCACCCTCCGATGGTTTTGTTAGCCATGGTTAGGGAGAGAGATAAATCAGTTGGCCTTTTACTAGGTCTCAGGAGATTACCTTCCTCTTCGTGTGAAGGTTTATATATAGTTCCAGGAGCATTGTTCCTCTCATTAATGGTGGGGAGATATTTTATGTTGTCATGATGACATTAGGTAGCAGCAGGACCATCATCACCCTACGGGCGGCTGACAGGGATCGTGGTAGGTGATGATGCGGCTGTCAGAGATCGTGGGAAGTGATCATGTGGAATGATCGTAGGAAGTGACTTGTTGTCACTTCATCTTGTCCTCTCACCCTGCAGGTGGCGGAACGTGGGCCATGGATGGTTGTTGTGATAACGTGTAAGACTTGCCTTACTTCAGTCAATGATCCGGACAATTATATCCGGATGACATATGTTGATCATCCGGATGTAATTGTGTAAGCCATCCGGATGTTATGTTTATAAGTGTCGTTTGATCTTCCTTGAGGTAGCCCGGGTAGGAAAAGCGTGTCATGTGTGCTTTATAGGAAGATCCGGATAAGGGTGACTCGGATGACAATGCGTGCCATGTGTCATTGTAAGATGCGTGCCACGTGTTCTCGGAGAGAGGGGTCTCTACATACTCCACTTTTTAGAGATTCTATTGTTTATACGGAATCATGGAAGCCATTTTCTTGATGGACAGTTACTTAAACTTGCTTGAAGGAAGATCCTTTCCTGCTTGTGTCTTGTTCTATATACATTGATTTAGATTTTTGGTTGGTTTTTTGAAGCTATTTTTGTATTATATCTTTCTTCTACAAAATTAGTTGTCTCTGCAACAAATATATCATTGAAACTAGGGGCTTTATAAGGACAGTTGTGGACTTTACTGCATAGATAAGCCATTGAATTGGGTAGTCAAGAACGTGAGTGGAAGGATCTTAGTTGTGCTTAGGTGGTGGAATGAGGTGTATGAGCAGGGTGGGAGCATGTGGAAGTTTGAATGCCTTGACCGAGTAGTGTATTCCTAAGCGAAATATATTTCCTTTTTTACAAGGAATTTTATATATAATATTTTTAAATTGAATTTTTATATAATAAGAAAAATTAGTATGAATATCTCTATAAATATTTTAAATTATAATGGAGAAAAAAATTATGAGAAATATGGGTTTGTAAAAACTATATATGATGCATAAAGATATGATGAAGAGCAAGAGATATTACCCAACGGAGTAAGAAGAATTATTGGGTAAATATAAAGAAGAGTAAAAAGTACCTAATGAAGCAAAATGACTCTTAATTTAGGGTAAAAATATAAAAGTAAGGAAATGTAGGATATTTTGGGACTTAATAATTAGGGAGAATTATCTTTTGGGGGGTAGATGGGCCCCCAAATTAACAAAAAGTTTATATAACTCTTCAAATTGAGTTGAAGGATATGAAATAGTAACGGACAAATATACCCTTTAAGAACACATATAAAATATTTTATAAAATTAAGTTAAATAATTTTTTTCAATAATTTTTTTTTCAAAAATACTAAATTAAATAAAAGTAGTTTTCAAAAATATTAAATTAAATATTAAATTAAATAAATTTATTTTTAAAAAATATTAAATTAAATAAATTTATTTTTAAAAAATATTAAATTAAATAAATTTATTTTAAAAAAATATTAAATTAAATAAATTTATTTTTTAAAAATATTAAATTAAATAAAAGTATTTTAAAAAGTATTAAATTACATAAAAGTATTTTTTTAAAATATTAAATTAAATAAAAGTATTTTTTAAAAATATTAATTTTTTTTCTCAAAATCAACAAAGGGCATTTTTGGAAATACTGAAGGATGATATCCTTCAACTCAATTTCCCTACTTTCATTGGGTCTTGGGCTCAATTTGAAGAGGTACATGGACCTTTTGTTAATTTGGGGGCCCATCTACCCCCAAAACATAATTCTCCCTAATAATTATATATATTTTGATTTATTTGTTGAATTATCCTTTATTGTATAGTGGAATGTTATTTTTTATCTGATTTGATTTGTCCTTTTTAATGTTCTTTATTTTATAGTAAAATGTTATCTCTCATCTATAGAGGTATAGATATGTATGATAAGTTAAATTATATTAAAACCTTATCTACCTTTATATATGAATGATTTTATTTTATATTCTTTCAAAAAAACTTCTACATATGCAACAAGCGGTATCAAAACTTTTGTTACCCCAACATTATCGGTGTGTTAAGGTATTTTCACTTTTTTTTTTTTTTTTGGTACTTCATTTAGAATTTTCAACAAAAGAATGATTTCATCTAATCCCATAATTATTTTATTTGTTTTTGGATGTAGTGATCATTGGCTTAGATGAACAAGCAGAAGGATTCTTGACTCTTTTGGTGGACAATTTGCCTTATTGCAAGTAAATATAGGTTTTTAGGTTGTAAAGTCCTTATCCAGTTGGTATGAACTTATATATTTTTCTCAATTTCTTAGTTCTGGTATATTTGTAAGTTTGCCTTTTATGAACTTTTCTTGTGAATTTATCTTTTATTGCTCCTTGTGAGTAACGAGTGGATATGCAGCTGGATGCTATAGTTAAAAGGTAATGTTTCTTCTGCAATTGGTTGTCATTATTTTAATATTTATGCTTTCGTTTTACCTTGTGAAAATATATATAGCTTATCATACCTTTGTGATAACCAACTTAAGTTCTAACGACCCTTCAACTCTGTTTGATTCCCTTGAAAAATACGAAATATATATATATAATTAAAATTATTGAAAAACTTATATATTTTAAAATTATTTAATTTTTATGTAAAAGAGTTAAATAAATGAAATGAATTTGAAGTAAGATATACAAACAATATATTGACTTTATATTTATTTATTTATTTATTTTTTCTTTTTACTTTTTCTCTTTATTTTCTTTTCTTCATATTTTCTTAACTTTTCATAAACTAAACAGTTTTTCTATTCTTTTATCTTTAAGGACAATGTATGTGAGTATATGGAAGAAGAGCACACAAGAGAAGTGGTAAAAGGAGGATTCAACTAGTAGTTCTAGACATGTCTAATAAGTGTAATGAACATTGATAGAATTGCTTCTCTAGAGGAGCAAGTCTTTAAGCTCATATTGGTATTTAACTTGGTGAGGTAGTACGTTTTCTTTTTGTTGATTTAAATTAACTCTCATCTCTCTCTCTCTCTCTCTCTCTCTAAGGTGGTCATAGCCAACCCTAGGTGGTAATTGAGTCATAAGCTAAAGCTAGCAAAGTTTGTGGACAACATTTGGAAAGGAATGCTCTATCAGAATTATGACTACTATTTAGATGCTACTCTTCAATGTTTTTGTATATCCAAAAATAAAGAAATAAGTTCTGCTTCTCCTTGCTTGTCTTTTGTGTGGTTTGGTCCCATCTCTTGTGTAAAATAACAGGGATTTTGATTGTTTTTTACTAAGTTCATCTTTCAATTACAAATATCATTTCTATGGTTAAAAATAATTACTCATAAACTTATGTAAGTGAACTCACCATAAATAACTTTTTATGGGAAGAACTCTTTTACCATGAAATGCTTTCTTTTAATCACAAATTAGTTCATGTTAAAACCCCAATTTGTTGCAGTGCTTAGATGGTAATAGGATGGGTTCGAAACAAGTCATTCCTAT
Source organism: Vitis vinifera (assembly GCF_030704535.1). Lineage (NCBI taxonomy): Eukaryota > Viridiplantae > Streptophyta > Magnoliopsida > Vitales > Vitaceae > Vitis > Vitis vinifera. The sequence continues at coordinate 23,230,148 of NC_081820.1, read as the reverse complement.
CTTGATCACATCCTGTTTATTTATTTCTATTCCTATACTTAATCAAAAAGAAAATTTTGATGGGGTGGGATTGATGATCTATATTTGCCATACTTTGTTCATTGTTGTTATTTTTTATTTTTTCAAGTTGTTTCAACTTTAAAATTTTTAATTTATATTAAAAATAAATTAATTTATAAATAAGTAAATATTTATTTTTTATGAATATTTTTTTTATTGTATATGTTTTAAAAAAGTGAAAAATAAAAAAAATAATTAAAATATTTTTTAAATATTATATATATATAATTCAAGTGGGACAAAGTCATACTTTAACCTATCTCAAATTAAACTTTTTAATTTTTTTTTTCTTCCCAAATTCATCCTATTAAGGACAAGATATAACAGGATTAGGACAAGTATCCGAAAATTCTTGCATGCAATTCCTATCTCCCAAATCGAATTTTATGTCCAAAACTGACCAACAGGCTGGCTTAGCCCTTGGCTTAAGAGAACTAGCAGCAATCCAACCTAATGTGTTGAGTGTTCACCGAGATTATGGTTTATATTAAACACATCTTCTATGCAAAGAGATAAAGTTGAAACACATCATGTTATTTACCTCATGAAAGTTTGTAATTTCATTGAATTCCTTGGGAATATTCAACATTATTTCTTTTTTCCAAATGTGTTTTCACCTTAAAACCCTAATCCCTAATCCCTAAAATCATTAACATGTCAAAACCATCCTGTAAGATCCGGCATATATATATATATATATATATATATATATATATATATATATATATATATATATAATTGATATATGGCAACCAACCATCCCACATGAATTTTCTTTTTGCTTTTTTTTTTTCTCCTCCATACTACCTCTACTTTTTTTTGTATGAAAATTAGAATGGATCTTAACATTTTTCTCAATAAAATGTTTAATATTTTTCATTAAAAAATATATTTAATCATTTATATTATTTTATCTTAATTTTGTTAAAAATTAAAATGTTTGCATATTGAAATTGCGCATCGATGGACATAACCCTTGGAAAAAATGACACCACACTTTTTTGGAAAAAAATGATACTGCTCTTTTATATAAAAAAAAGTAATACTAAAATTTGTTAAAAGTATATCAGGATGGGAATGTTGTACTATCCTTTTTTGGTTTTTTAGAAAAAAAAATATCACTCTTTTTATGAAAAAAAGAAAAAGAAAAAGTAAGTGGGTTAAAACTACCATTGTAGTCACAATGATATATCACTCTTCTTTATTTTATGATAAGACGGATAAAAAATTTAATTTTTAATAAAATTAAGAGAAAATTAATATAAATGATTAAATACAAAATTTTTATGAAAAATATATTTTATTTTATATTTGATATAGTAAAATATTTAAAATTTTAACAAATCAAAATGGTAGAACTACAACCAAGTTTTTATTTTCTTCAATTAAAAATATTAAATATTTTAACAAAAAAAGTTAAAAACCACAGTGTGAAGTTACATAAAAAGCTAAATTTGTTTATTATGTATTTACTTTATATTATTTTTTTCTCATTAATTATATATTATATTATTATTATTATTATTATTATTGTATATTTAAAGTGTTTATAAATAATTAAAATCAAAAGATGAAAGAGTGAAAAAAATGAAATTAAAGATATTTTATGAGAATGTATAATTAGCATATTATAAAAAAGTCAAAAAGGTAAAACCAAGGGGGAAAAAAATTGTGGGATGGTTGATAGCTCGTATGCCAATTTTTTTCAAATGACAAGCTATGGAAGATAGAAAAGTTTAAGGACAATTTTGAAATTTTGTTCATGTTACTATTGGAGCTCATGTTTATAAAATTACTTTTTAAAAGTTCTTAAAAATATATATATTTTTTATTAGTGAAGTTTCACAGGATTCTCTCAATAAAAAAAATAGATTTAATATCTATAAATTATTTTATATACTATTCAAACTTTTCATGTATATAACTCTTATATATAAAAACTAAATAATTTAAAAATATATAAATTTTTTAATAATTTTATTTATATTTGATTTTTTTTTGACATATTTCATAATAAAAACTAAATATAAGAAAATAATTTTTTTTAATATTTTTTTTTCTTAATAATTTCTATGACTAAACATTTTTTTTTCTTAATACTTTGTCCAGAATCAAACATAACCTAAAGATCATGAGAATGATCTCTTATACCGTACCAAAAGTGGTTCTTGTTGGAATCATGATATACCAAAAGTGGTTCTTATGGAATCATGATGAAAGAAAAGAGATTTTTAAATAGACTAAACATGACTCCATAAATAGGAAGTAGGAAAAATATGATGGGAGATTGCTAGAATTTGAATTCGTATTTTACAAATAAATGGAGGAAATACAAATCACAAATATGGTGGATTCATATTCAATAAACAAATAGTTTATTTTTTGATAAAAGAGATTTTTTATATGTTCATTTTTGATAAAATCTTTAATTATATAAATTTATATGTTAAGCTGAAAAATTAATAGTTTATTTTTATTTTATTTTTGGGATTACTTATGTTGCATGCTCAAAATTAATTCTGATGAAAGTAGAAAGAACATTAAAATAAATAAATTTCTTATATTTAATTACTATGCAAAATGATAAATAAAAAATGACTTTAAAAAATATAAAAGAAAATACCAAAGATCTTCATATTTGTGGACCATTATTTTAGGCTCCATATTTTCTCACTCTTGAGGACCACCTTGAGGTGGACATTTTGGCGGCTGTCCATATTTTCTCACTCTTGAGGGGAACATTTTGGCAGCTGGCAGGAGACGCCTTCTGCTGAGAAAGTGGAGGAATGGTTTTTTCAGGGCTACCCACAGAGTGATACGTGGGGAGGGATATTCTCCAATTTTCTGGTGGTTTGTGACGAAAAAGGAGATATTCCGGGCAAGCAGGAGGGGAGTGTCTGGCCGAGAAGGGAGGGAGGATTTTTTTCAGCAGACTGGGGAGTTTGAGATGGAGGGAGCTAGAGGAGGGATTGAGGAGGGGAAGAAGGAAGGAAGGGAGGAAGAGCCTTCCTGCCACGTCACTTTGTTTGAAAATTGGTCCAATAACATAGCGTGCTAGTTCTTTGAAAAGTCTAATTAAGTTCGAGACGTCTAGGTCATGGCTGTGTTTGGATATATTTCATATTTTCTCTTTAAAAAAAAAAAAATTATATAAAAATACAATAATTTTTACAAGTTTAAATTTAAAAAGTAATGACTTGTAGAAATCGATGATATTACATCAAATTTAAATTTTTTTTAAAGTAATAAAAAATGACATAATATCTGTCTTCTATAAAAGTTCCTAATCCTTGACATCCCCGTCTTTTATGTAATTGTTTTTATGCATTTTTATTTTATTTTATTTATTTTTCTTTTAGTATTGTCTATCCATATGAACACATGCAGCAGCTATAGAGTAGGCTTTCCCCCTCTCCCAGATCTTTGGGTCAATGGATGCCCTCACTGAGCTTGGAATATTCAACATTTACGGCTCTCCCCAAACATAGACTAAAGATTAGGGAAAATGTCTCTTAGACCATTCTAAAAGGGTTTCTTGTTAGAAGAAACATTGCTCTACAAATAAGAAACATACAATGAATAGTAGAAAATACACTAAAGTGATTGAAACCGATTGAAAAATAGAATATAGGATTGATAGAATTTGGTTCCCGTCGACGAGAATTTGGATTCATATTTAACAAAAGCAATTAGGAAAAATATAAATTGTGGAGAGAGGGACCAACCGACATTGCATCACATTAATATAAATTACAGAAAGAGGGTCGAATCAGAAACATTCTACAAAACTAAGTTTTGATACTATATTGAAGTAAAAATTTTCTTTAAAGTTTTACAAACTCAAGATTTGAGCTCAATATGCTTATCGTGCTCTCTAACATATCGGAACATCTTCTCCAAAGAATGGAATGTCGAGATCGATGCTTGCTCCTAAGGTTGCCTCTAAAACCACTCTCACAATAAAGATACCTGCAGCTGCCAAATTTCTGGTCGAGAAAAGGGATGGTTTCTTAACCATCACTATATCCCCAAAAGAGTATGAAAAGTTCAATACCCCTTGTGAATCCGCTCCACCCCTTTTCACTGGGTAACTTACAATACCGCTGCTGCGGCCTTGGCTGGTGGGTGCGGCACCATCAAACAGGTCCTTGAAAGATAGGCTCACCTCACCGATGTACCGGTCTCCTAGGGTCCGGCTGCAGTATAGCTTGATGACGAACACGACGCCTTGGTATTCGACTGCCTGATTGCCTATTGTGAATCTAATGGTGGAGTTCCATGCGGGGTTGGTCTCCCCCTCTGTGTCCACTGGGGTTTCTCTCTTTATTTGGGGATTGCCGGGGATTGAAAGCTGGGCGTAGACTTTCATTCTGAATATTTCTCGGACGTTCTGAAGACCTTGAGCTGAAAGAATGGCAATCTGGAACTTCCTGCACTCCATGTTTGAATTCCTGATCAGAAGATGCAAAGAGAGTAATTCAACTTAATTCAATACCTATGAATTCCAAGGAATCACTTCGGGATTCTTATAGCTACACTTTGTAGGGAATTAAACCGAATTCCCAACCCGTGAGAAACAAAAATTAGAGAAAACACACGCCAAAGAAAAACAATCTCACGCACAAGACAGTATTTACGTGGTTCGGCAATTTGCCTACGTCCACGGAGTTGCAGGGATATCACTATTATCAGGGAAGAATACAGAGTACAACTAAGCGGCTACAATATTCTCTATATATATATAGCACGGCAACCCTACCATACTAAAAAACCCTAATTACAAAAGCTGGTTCCACAATGGGCTAAACGGGCCCAACAGGTCTCAATAAATCTCCCATTAAAAAAGCCATGCAATATTATTCGGGTCGGGTCGTCAAACCAGATCAAACAAAACTAGGCTCCACAAAGCCCAACAAATCTCCCACTTGGAGACTAGTCCAATCACCAACATCAAACCGCTATCCTCCAAGAAACGATCCCTCATCCCTACAACTCATCCTCCTGTCCTCAAGCTAGAAGACCAATTGAAGCTGCGCACAGCTTCAACTTCTCAATAGTGACACCCTTAGTCAACATGTCTGCAGGGTTCTTAGATCCACAAATCTTCTCAAGTATTACCAGTTTATCCTCAACAAGATAACGGATAAAGTAGTATTTTGTTTGTATATGTTTCGACTTTGAATGAAAAGCCGAATTTTTGGCAAGAAAAATTGCACTCTGACTGTCACTGTGTAGAATGCCCATCTCCTGCTTCTTACCCAATTCATCTAAGAAACCATGTAGCCAAATCATCTCCTTTTCAGCTTCAGTTGCTACAACATACTCAGCTTCTGTAGTAGACAAAGTAACAATCTTCTGTAGATTTGAAGTCCATGATATAGCTGTACCACCTAGAGTAAAAACAAACCCAGTAGTACTCTTTTTACTATCAATATCACCAGCAAAATCAGCATCTACATAACCCTGCAGTTTCAAACTTGCACCTGTGAAGTAAAGACATGTATCTAATGAACCCTTCAGATATCTTAAAATCCACTTGACTGCCTCCCAATGCTGCTTTCCAGGCCTACTCATGAATCTGCTCACAACTCCCACTGCATGTGCAATGTCTGGTCTTGTACACACCATAACATACATCAAGCTGCCAATAGCTGAGGCATAGGGCACCTTGCTCATATGGTCCCTTTCTTCTTCTGTCTTTGGTGACTGTTCTTTGCTTAGTTTGAAATGACTACCCAAGGGTGTGCTCACTGGTTTAGCTTCATTCATGTTGAACCTGCTGAGAACTTTCTTCACATACTCTGACTGTGAAAGCTTCAATGTACCATTAGCCTTATCTCTAATGATTCTCATACCAAGGATTTGCTTTGCAGCTCCCAAATCCTTCATTGCAAACTGTTTGGACAATTGCTTCTTCAGATTATTAATCTTCTCAATGTCAGACCCTACAATAAGCATATCATCCACATACAACAGTAATATGATGTAAGAGTTGTCAAAGGACTTAACATAGCAACAATGATCAGATTCACATCTCTTGAACCCAATTCTATGCATAAAATTGTCAAACTTCTTGTACCACTGTCTAGGAGCTTGTTTAAGGCCATACAAGCTCTTTCTCAGTTTGCAGACTAGATTCTCTTGTCCCTGAACAATGAACCCTTCTGGCTGAATCATGTAAAGGTCTTCCTCCAAGTCACCATGAAGGAATGCTGTCTTCACATCTAACTGCTCAAGATGTAAGTTTTCTGCGGCCACCATTCCAAGTACAAGTCTAATTGTTGACATCTTCACAACTGGAGAAAATATCTCTGTGTAGTCAATGCCCTCCTTCTGCTGGAACCCTTTAACAACTAATCTGGCCTTGTAACGTTTGCTACCATCATGCTCATTCTTTATTCTGTATACCCACTTGTTGTGCAAAGCCTTCTTTCCTACTGGCAATTCAGTCAGTTCCCATGTCTGATTCCCCAACAGGGAATCCATCTCATCCTTCATGGCTAACTCCCACTTGCTTGAATTCTCATATTGTAAGGCTTCATCATAACACTCTGGCTCACCACCATCAGTCAACAGGAGATAATTTAAAACAGGTGAATAACGCTGCGGAGGTCTAGTGTTCCTAGAAGATCTGCGAACTTCAACTACAGGTGTACTCAGATCTACCTGTGAATTTACATTCTCCTTATCTTCTTCACCCCCTTTTTGGACAGTACTTTCAGTCAATTCATCTAAGTTGACAAACTCAGATTTCTTTTGATCTATCTCTGTAACATCTGACGTTACAGTTGACCTATCCTTGTACATAACCTGTTCATTAAATATCACATTTCTACTTCTGATGATTTTCCTGTTTTGTTCATCCCAAAACCTATAGCCAAATTTCTCATCACCATAGCCAATGAAAAAACATATTTTTGACTTTGCATCAAGTTTACTACGAGCATCAGAATCAATATGAACATAAGAAACACAACCAAAAACTTTTAAATGTGAAAAGTTCACCTCTTTACCGCTCCAAACCTCCTCAGGAAGTCTGAACTCCATGGGAACTGATGGTCCTCGGTTTATCAGGTAAGCTGCAGTGCTAACAGCATCAGCCCAAAAAGTTTTTGGTAGTCCAGCATGCAACCTCATACTTCTAGCACGCTCATTGAGAGTTCTATTCATGCGCTCAGCCACACCATTCTGCTGTGGTGTCCCAGGAATGGTCTTCTCCATCCTAATTCCCTGTGCAGCACAATACTCACTGAATCCTCCATCTATGTACTCTCCTCCATTATCTGACCTCAAACATTTTACTTTCAAACCTGTTTCTGTCTCAACCATGACCTTCCACTTCTTAAAAGTTACAAATACATCAGATTTATTTTTCAGAAAATAAACTCATACCTTTCTACTTGAGTCATCAATAAAGGTGATGTAGTACCTTGAACCTCCTAGGGATGCAACCGGAGAAGGCCCCCACAAATCAGTGTGTACTAGTTCCAATTTTTCAGCCTTCAATGTCCTGCCAGTTTTCAAGAAGCTCACCTTTTTTTGCTTTCCTAAAATGCAACTTTCACACATGTCAAAATCAATGGACTTCAATTCTAGTAGTTTTCCTTTTGACAACAACATCTTCATCCCTTTCTCACTCATGTGACCAAGTCTACGGTGCCATAGGCTTGTATCAGTACTTGCATCAGCAACTGCAATTGTGTCTCTTGGACATGAGGTCATATACAGAGTGCCAGTCTTCTTTCCACGAGCCAATACCCTAGCTCCCTTTGTAACCTTCCAAGTACCACCAACAAATAGTATTGCATGTCCTTCATCATCAAGTTGTCCAACAGAAATCAGATTCCTCCTCAGGTCAGGAATATGTCGAACCTTCTCCAGTAACCAAACAGACCCATTGGGCAACGATATCCGGACATCTCCCAGACCCACAACATCCAAGGCTGAACCATCAGCCAAATATACCTTACCAAAATCACCTGCAACATAATTCTGTATGATTTCTCGGTGTGGAGTGGTATGAAACGAAGCTCCTGAATCCAAAACCCAATCATCAAGTGGACTGTCTACTGCAAGAAGTAATGCATCCTGTACCTCTTCTGTTACAGCATTAGCAGAATCATCTTCATTCTTCTTCTTAGGGCTTTTGCATTGCCTTTTAAAGTGACCTGTTTTCCCACAATTCCAACATTGTACTTGTTGGCCTGATCTAGATTTGCTTATGTTCCGATTAGAATTTCTGGAATTTGATCTACCCTGATTTGAATTTCTATTATTACCTCTGCCTCTTGTCTCAAGGTTTAGGGCAGAACCAGATCCTGAGGTTTCACCTGCATCTCTTCGGCGAATCTCCTCAGCCAGAATTAAATCTCGTATATCATTGTACTTGAGCTTTTCCTTTCCCGTAGAATTGCTTACTGCCATCCTCATTGCCTCCCAACTGTTTGGCAAAGAAGCCAAGACAATCAGAGCACGAATCTCATCATCAAAATCAATTTCTACAGACGACAATTGATTTGTGATTGTATTAAATTCATTCAGATGTTGTGCTACTGATGCATTCTCTGCCATCTTCAAATTGAACAATTTCATCATCAGATGCACCTTATTGTTTGCGGATGGCTTTTCATACATACCGGACAAAGCCTTCATCAGATCTGCTATGGTCTTCTCCTTTACAACATTGTGTGCAACAGACCTAGACAGAGTTAACCTAATAACTCCTAGAACCTGTCTGTCAAGAAGCGCCCATTCCTCAGCCTTCATACTCTCAGGTTTTGTCCCCAAAAGAGGCAGATGCAATTTCCTCCCATAGAGATAATCTTCAATCTGCATCCTCCAATACGCAAAGTCTGTGCCATCAAACTTTTCTATTCCAGACGCCTTTCCTGCTTCCTCTTCCATTGCTCCCACTCAAACCTAACCCTAGGCTCTGATACCAGTTGTAGGGAATTAAACCGAATTCCTAACCCGTGAGAAACAAAAATTAGAGAAAACACACGCCAAAGAAAAACAATCTCACGCACAAGACAGTATTTACGTGGTTCGGCAATTTGCCTACGTCCACGGAGTTGCAGGGATATCACTATTATCAGGGAAGAATACAGAGTACAACTAAGCGGCTACAATATTCTCTATATATATATAGCACGGCAACCCTACCATACTAAAAAACCCTAATTACAAAAGCTGGTTCCACAATGGGCTAAACGGGCCCAACAGGTCTCAATAAATCTCCCATTAAAAAAGCCATGCAATATTATTCGGGTCGGGTCGTCAAACCAGATCAAACAAAACTAGGCTCCACAAAGCCCAACACACTTTTCCTCAGTTGCTTTTGGTTTTAAGTCCACAGGGCACGTGAAAGAGATACCCAAGACTTGGCCTACGCGTTTAGGCTACTTCTAGGCAACCACATGAGCAGTAGACTTGGGGTCAACCAATAATTACTGACAATAAATGTTCATATTTTAAGAAAATCTGAAATTAAATTTAATCTTAAAAAATATTTCTTATATTTAATTACCATGAAAAAAGTCTTTTTTTTTTTTTTTTTTTAAGTGTACGAGGAAATTTATTTTTCTCTCAAATTCTCATAAATAACCTAATTAAGATATGTTATTAATCTTAAATTCTCATATTATTTTGGGAAGATTTCTTTAAGATTTTAATGGGTCTAAGTAAGTAATTTTATCAATTTTTTGACAAAAGTAATTGAAATGCAGCTATAGTCTAAGTATGTAATGTTGCTAAAGCCCAAAAGACTTTGCTTTAAGTGGTTGATGGTCAAGTCTTGAACTGGTCTGCTCCTAGAATAATCAAGACCATGACCTACTTTTTACATCATGTCTGACATATGGAGCTGCAGATATTCTTTCTTATCAACAATTCTTTTGCATGTTCATCCTGTCAAACACACGATGTCTCGGAACTAGTCATTGATTGTACGAGTCATCACACATCTCGATTGATCTCGTGAACCCTACTCCACTTTTTAGAGATTCTGTTGTTTAGACGGAATCATGGAAGCCATTTTCTTGATGGACAGTTACTTGCTTGAAGGAAAATCCTTTCTTGCTTGTGTCTTGTTCTATGTACATTGATTTAGATTTTTGGTTGGTTTTTTGAAGCTATTTTTGCATTATATCTTTCTTCTACAAAATTAGTCGTCTCTGCAACAAATATATAATTGAAACTAGGGGCTTTATAAGGACAGTTGTGGACTTTACTGCATAGATAAGACATTGAATTGGGTAGTCAAGAACGTGGAAGGATCTTAGTTGTGCTTAGGTGGTGGAATGAGGTGTATGAGCAGGGTGGGAGCATGTGGAAGTTTGAATGCCTTGACCAAGTAGTGCATTCCTAAGTGAAATATATTTCCTTTTTTACAAGGAATTTTATATATAATATTTTTAAATTAAATTTTTATATAATTAGGAAAATTAGTACGAATATCTCTATAAATATTTTAAGTTATAATGGAGAAAAAAATGATGAGAGATATGAGTTTGTGAAAACCATACATGATGCATAAAGATATGATGAAGAGCAAGAGATATTACCCAATGGAGTAAGAAGAATCATTGGGCAGATGTAAGGAAGAGTAAAAAGTACCTAATGAAGCAGAATGACTTGATTTAGGGTAAAAGTATAAAAAGTATGGAAATGTAGAATGCTTTGGGACTTAATAATTATATATATATTTTGATTTATTTGTTGAATTGTCCTTTATTGTATAGTGGAATGTTATTTCTTATATGCTTCGATCTATCTTTTTAATGTTCTTTATTTCATAGTGAAATGTTATCTCTCGTTTATAAAGGTATGTATGATTAGTTAAATTATATTAAAACCTTATCTACCTTTGTGTATGAACGATTTTATTTTATATTCTTTCAAAAAAGCTTCCACATATGCAACAAGTGGTATCAAAACTTTTGTTGCCCCCACATTATCGGCGTGTTAAGGTATTTTCACTTTCTTTTTTATTTTTACGGTGCTTCATTTAGCATTTTCAACAAAAGAATCATTTTATCTAATCCCACAATTATTTTATTTATTTTTGGATGTAGTGATCATTGGCTTAGATGAACAAGAAGGATTCTGGACAATTTGCCTTATTGCAAGTAAATATAGGTTTTAAGGTTGCAAAGTCCTTATCCGGTAATATGATTGGTATGAACTTATATATTTATCTCAATTTCTTAGTTTTGGTATATTTGCAAGTTTGCCCTTTATGTTAATTTTACTAAACACAACAAACTTTTCTTGTGAATTTATCTTTTATTGCTCCTTGTGAGTAACGAGTGGATATGCAGCTGGATGCTATAGTTAAAAGGTAATGTTTCTTTTGCAATTGGTTGCCATTATTTTAATATTTATGCTTTCGTTTTACCTTGTGAAAATATATATAGCATATCAGACCTTTTGTGATAGCCAACTTATTGAAAGTTCAATTACTCTTCAACTATGTTTGATTCCCTTGAAAAATACGAAAAAATAAATAAATAAAATTAAAATTATTGAAAAATTTATATATTTTTAAATTATTTAATTTTTATACAAAAGAGTTAAATAAATGAAATGAATTTGAGGTAGGATATAAAAACAATATATTAACTTTATATTTATTTATTTATTTTTTCACTTCTTCTTTCATTCTGCTTTTCATCTCTATTTTTTTTCTTTCGTATTTTCCAAACTTTCTATAAACTAAACATAGTCTTCCTATTCTATTATCTTTAAGGACAATGCATGTGAGTACACGAAAGAAGAGCACACAAGGGAAGTAGTAAAATAAGGACTCAACTAGTAGTTCTGGACATGTCTAACAAGTGTAATGAACATCAATACCTCAAGAATTGCTTTTATGGAGGAGCGGGGATCTTTAAGCTCATATTGGTATTTAACTTGGTGAGGTAGTAAGGTTTTTTTTTTGTTGATTTAAATTAACCCTCATCTCTCTCTCTCTCTCTCTCTCTCTAAGCTGGTCATAGCCAACCCTAGGTGGTAATTGAGTCATAAGCTAAAGCTAGCAAAGTTTGTGGACAACATTTGGAAAAAGGGTCTTCTCTTGTTTGTTAGAGAAGCTGTACAGGCCAGAATGCTCTATCAGAATTATGACTACTATTTAGATGCTACTCTTCAATGTTTTTGTATATCCAAAAATAAAGAAATAAGTTCTGCTTCTCCTTGCTTGTCTTTTGTGTGGTTTGGTCCCATCTCTTGTGAAAAATAACAGGGGTCTTTGATTGTTTTTAGCTAAGTTCATCTTTCTGTTACAAATATCATTTTTATGGTTAAAAATAATTACTTACAAATTTATATAAGTGAACTCACCATAAATAACTTTTTATGGGAAGAACTCTTTTACCATGAAATGTTTTCTTTTGATCACAAAATAGTTCATGTTAAAACCCCAATTTGTTATTGTACTTGGATGGTAATAAAATGGGTTTGAAACGAGTTACCCTATTTCGACCATATCTTGTTTATTTATATCTATTTTTGTACTTACTCAAAAAGAAAATTTTAATGGGGTGGGATCAATGGTCTATATCTACCCCACTTTGATCATTGTTATTATTTTTTATTTTTTCAAGTTGTTTCAACTTTAAATTTTGTAATTTATATTACAAATAAAATAATTTATAGATAAATAATTTTTTTTATTGTATATGTTTAAAAACGGTGAAAATAAGAAAAAAAAACAATTAAAATAATTTTTTTAACATTATATATATAGTTCAAGTGGAACAAAATCATACCTTAACCTATTTCAAATTAAACTTTTTAAAATTTTTTTTCCCCAAATTCATCCTATTAAGGACAAGATAAAATAGGATTAGAACAAGTATCTGAAAATTCTTGCCTGCCATTCTTATATCTGAAATCGAATTTTATGTCCAAAACTGAGCATGGTAAAACTAAGAAAGGGAAAAAAAAGAAAAAAAAAATTATATGGGATGGTTGATCTCCACATGTCAATTTTTTTTTTTTTGAAATGACAATTATAAGCTCTTCCAATTGTCCTGTCAATTTTTTTAGGTATAGTAGTTAACTACAAGCTATGGAAGGTAGAAAAGTTAACGACAATTTTGAAATTTTGTTCATGTTATTATTGGAGTGCATGTTTATAAAATTACTTTTTAAGAGTTCTTAAAAATATATATTTTTTTGTTAGTAAAGCTTTACATGATTCTCTAAATAAAAATTAGATTTAATATCCATAAATTATTTTATATACTATTCAAACTTTTCATGTATATAACTCTTATATATAAAAACTAAATAATTTAAAAATATATAATTTTTTAAATAATTTTATTTATATTTAATTTTCTTTGACATATTTCATAATAAAACCAAATATAAAAAAATAATTTTCTTTAACATTTTTTTCCTAGTAATTTCTATGACTAAACATTTTTTTTTTTTAATACTTTACCAAGAATCAAACATAACCTAAAGATTATGAGAAAGATTTCTTGTACCATACCAAAAGTGGTTCTTATGGAATCATGATAAAAGAAAAGAGATTTTTAAATAGACTAAACATGACTATATAAATAGGAAAAGTAGGAAAAATATGATGGAAGATAGCCAGAATTTGAATTCGTATTTTACAAATAAATGAGGGAAATACAAATCATAAATCCGGGTGGATTCATATTCAATAAACAAATAGTTTATTTTTTATAAAAGAGATTTTTTATATATTCATTTTTTGATAAAATCTTTAATTACATAAATTTATATGTTAAGCTGAAAAATTAATAGTTTATTTTTATTTTATTTTTGGGATTACTTATGTTGCATGCTCAAAATTAATTCTGATGAAAGTAGAAAGAATATTAAAATAAATAAATTTCTTATATTTAATTACTATGCAAAATGATAAATAAAAAATGACTTTAAAAAATATAAAAGAAAATACCAAAGATCTTCATATTTGTGGACCATTATTTTAGGCTCCATATTTTCTCACTCTTGAGGACCACCTTGAGGTGGACATTTTGGCGGCTGTCCATATTTTCTCACTCTTGAAGGGGACATTTTGGCAGCTGGCAGGAGACGCCTTCCGCTGAGAAAGTGGAGGAATGGTTTTTTCAGGGCTACCCACAGAGTGATACCTGGGGAGGGATATTCTCCAATTTTCTGGTGGTTTGTGACGAAAAAGGAGATATTCCGGGCAAGCAGGAGGGGAGTGTCTGGCCGAGAAGGGAGGGAGGATTTTTTTCAGCAGATTGGGGAGTTTGAGATGGAGGGAGCTAGAGGGGGGGATTGAGGAGGGGAAGAAGGAAGGAAGGGAGTAAGAGCCTTCCTGCCACATCACTTTGTTTGAAAATTGGTCCAATAACATACCGTGCTAGTTCTTTGAAGAGTCTAATTAAGTTCGAGACGTCTAGGTCATGGCTGTGTTCGGAGATATTTCATATTTTCTCTTTCAAAAAAACAAAAAAATTATATAAAAATACAATAATTTTTACAAGTTTAAATTTAAAAAGTAATGACTTGTAGAAATTGATGATATTACATCAAATTTAATTTTTTTTAAAGTAATAAAAAATGACATAATATCTGTCTTTTATAAAAGTTACTATTATTTTTTGTTTTGATAAGTCATTTGTTTGTTTATTATTTTTTAATTTATGACAACTTTTTAAGGTTGTATTTGATTTTTGGAAACTTTAAGAAAAAATGTAAAAGAAAAAAAACAAAGATAAATTATGGATAAGGGTCTAACACCAAGTTTTATTATCATATTAAAGTACCAATTTTCTAAAAGTTTAAGTCCCGAATTTGGGTTCAACACGTATATCATACACTTTCACATAGTTCAATTGGAACATCTTCTCCAAAGAATGGAATCTCGAGATTGAGGCTTGTTCCTAGGGCAACCTCTAAAACCACTCTCACAATAACGATACCAGCAACCGCCAAATATCTGGCCGAGACATGAGATGGTTTCTTAACCATCACTATACCACCGAAAGAGTATGAAAAGTTCAACAGCCCCTGTGAATCCGCTGTACCTCTCATCACTGGGTAACTCACAATACCGCTTCTGCGGCCTTGGCTGGTGGGCGCGGCACCATCAAACAGGTCCTTGAAAGATACTCTCACTTCACCGACGTACCGGTCTCCTAGGGTCCGGCTGCAGTATAGCTTGATGACAAGCATGACGCCTTGGTATTCAATTGCCTCATTGCCTATTGTGAATCCAGTGGTGAAGTTCCATGCGGGGTCGGTCTTCCCTTTTTTGTCCACTGGGGTTTTTCTCTTTGTTCTGGAATCGCCAGCGAATGAAATCTGGGCGTAAACTTTCATTCTGAATCTTTCTCGGACGTCCACAAGATCTTGAGCTGAACGAAGGGTAATCAGGAACTTCCTGCACTCCATGTTTGAACTCCTGATCAGAAGATGCAAAAGAGATTAATTTAACTTTATTCAATACCTATGAATTACAAGGAATCACTTTGGGATTCTTATAGCTACACTTTTCCGCAGTTGCGTCTGTTTTTACGTCCATAGCGTACGTGAAAGAGATACCCAAGACTTGGTCTCCGCGTTTAGGCTACTTCTCGGCGACCATATGATCAAGTTGCAGAGACTTGGCAATAATTACTGACAATAAATGTCAATTTGTAAGAAATCCTTTAATTACATAAATTTATTTTAAATTATTAAATTGATATATTTACCATCATTAATTGTAATTAATATTTATTATCATTAATTTTAATTAATATTTATTTATTACTTTTAATCAATAAATTTATTTGTTAAACATTCATAAATCTTAAAATATTTATTATAAAAAATAAGTCGTTGATATGAAGTCGTTATTAGATATGGATAAATAAGACAAAAAAGATTTAAAATTAATAATAAGTTAATTACTCTATACTTAAAATTATTTTTAAATTTAAGTTATGATATTAAATTATTTTATTAAATATAATTAATCATTTAATAACTTAAATTAAGTTATTAATTAAGTCATGAAGGGGATTTACGAAACCCCCTCCTTACGCGTGATGCTAAAATTTGCAGTGTATGATCGACCACGCTTTTTGTAAACAAATTAATAAACTTTGTACTAAGTGGTTGACGGTCAAGGGTTGAACTGGTCAGCTCCTGGAGTAACGAAGACCATGCATGAGCTAATGGGAAGGCCTAAACTCATGATGGGAATGGTTTTTTTTTGGACCAGGGCTATCCCTTGTGTAACACTTCCGCGTGATAATTTGATTATTAAGAAAAGTCTCCAATAGGGGGCGTTCTTGATCAATAAATTAGATGTGGACTTTGATTAAAATTATCTTTTAATTTAGACCTCAAATGATTTGGGTAGTCAAGGATGTTTGTGGAAGGATCTTAGTGAGGCTTAGGTGGTGGAATGAAATATATGAGCAGGGTACATGGAAGCGTGTGGAAGATTGAATGCCTTGACCAAGAGGTTAGTGATTTATTTGTTTGAAAGTGTCTCGAATTCTTAACTCCAATGTATTTTTTTTTTTTTTTTATAGAAGGAATATTATAAATATAATATTTTCAAAATTTATAGGTGATTGCAATTAATAAAAATATCTCTATAAATATTTTAGGGAAAAGTTCTAAGAAATATAGATTTATGAAAACTATATGAGATGGATAAAGATGTGAGGAAGGGTGAGAAAAATCCGATGAAGCAAAAGGACTCTTGGTCAAGGTGGCAAGGTGAACATATATACAAAGAATGGGAAACCGTGGGATGTTTCGAAATCCAATAGTTGTGTATTTGTTTCGATCTATCATTTTTAGTGTTGTATAATTTATGGTGGAATGTTATCTCTTATCCATAAAGGTAGATATGATCTGTAGAACCATATTAAGACCTTGCATACTTTTATATGTGAATGATTTTATTTTATATTCTTTTATGAGAGTTTCCACATACACAACAAGCAGTATCAAAACTTTTATTGCCCCAACTTTATCAGTGTGTTAAGGTATTTTCACTTTCTTTTTTATTTTCCCAGTACTTCATTTAGCATTTTCATACTCAACAAAAGAATCATTTCATCTAATCCCACAATTATTTTATTTGTTTTTGGATGTAGTGATCATTGGCTTGGATGAACGAGAAGGATTCTTGACTCTTTTAGTGTACAATTTACCTTAATGCAAGTAAATATTTTGGTTTTAAGGTTGCAAAGTCCTCATCAATTTTTCCCAATTTCTTGGTTTTGGTAGATTTGCAGGTTTGTCTTTTCTGTTAATTTTACTAAACACAACAAAATTTTCTTGTGAATTTTTCTCTTATTGCTAGCCTCCTTGTGAGTAACGAGTAGGACAAGTATCCGAAAATTCCTGCCTGCCATTCCTATCTCCGAAATCGAATTTTATGTCCAAAACTGAGCATATGGCTGGTTCAGGCTGACTTAGCCCTTGCGCGTATGATTACTAGTGGTAGGAGAACTAGAAGTGCAACTAGCAACAGTCCAACCTAGTGTGCTGTGTTCACCGAGATTATGGTTTATATTCAACACACATCTTCTATATATTCAAAGAGATAAAGTTGAAGCACATCGTATATAGCATTTAAAATTCAGGTAAATTTTACTTATCTCCCGAAAGTTTGTAATTTCATCAAATACCTCGGATAAAAAGGATAAAAAAGATATTTAATAAAATTTCAATCTAATGGTAACTAGATGTATTTAACTCAAACCTCAGACCCAAGGGCCGTGAGTGAAGTTAACCAAAACATAGTAACAACTAATGCTACACTCTTAATAGAGGAGTGTGATATTTCATTATTCATCCCTGCATGCATGTGTTCTGAAAGAGTTCTGAAACGAGATTCTGTTTGTGCTTTCAAACTTCGCTACGATGACCTCCAGCTGGCTGAGGAGAATGGGTATCGGATGTGGGCTGTGATCTATTCCGAGATATCCAACGGACAGATTTATCTATAGATGCACAACCCCATGCCAGATTCCTGAACAGTCCTTTGCCAGCTTCCCAAAGAAGAAAAATGGGGAGAGCAAGGAATATTACAAGCACAAGAAGAGCAAGTTTTTTGAGCAGTTCTCTGCAAGTTCCCAAGAATGCTGAACGTAGAGGTGAATATGAGAGAAAAAAAATGGGGACCGGAAGGAATGCAACCACATGCCATAAAACATTTTCCCAATTATGTCCCATTATCAGGATGATTGTTGCTCCAAACGCCACCGCCATCATTGAGACAGAAAGGATCAGACATATAATTCCCTGTATCAGCTTCTTAAAGAGATATGCCTTGAAGTCTCGTAATGGAAATGAGGATGTAAGGATTGAGAGAAATATACCCACAGATGTTAAAGCCAAAGTGAGGGAGATCACATCGGCTACAATGAAAAGCACGAAGAAGGATTGACAGTTTAGGATTGGAATACCAGTGCTTTGATCAGGACCTCCTGGTATTGTGTAGGCTGCTGCGAAGGCAACAGTGGCTATGAAAACAGAAAGAATGGTGCAATTCTCCGTGGTGCGCATTAGCCATTCCTTTGCTTCCCGATGGAGTTGATCATTAGTAGCAGCAAACAATTCTTCGGCAGTCTGGTTCATTCTGTTGAGAGCCTTGCTGAAATGCATCCTAGAGGCTGACTTCACTTTCTGCACTCATACATACAATCACAAGTGGTGTCATTTCTTCTTGTAATATATTTAGGCTATGCTTGGTTCCCAAAATTTTGAGAGGAAATACAAAGGAAAGAAAATATTGAGAAAAAGTAGAAAGAAAGAAAAAATAAAGGAAAGTAGAAAATAGATTTAATATCAATAATCATTTTTATATACTATTTCAAACTTATTTCAATCATTTTAATTCTTTAATATAAAAATGAAATAATTTGAAAATACATAAGTTTTTAATTAATTTTTATTATATTTTGTTTTCTTTAATATTTTTCATAATACAATCAAATATGAGAAAATTATTTTCCTTAGTATTTTTTTGAAAACGAAACGTAACCTTGACTACAAGCATTTTTTTTTTTTTTTTGTAATCCCTTCAACTATCATCATAAAAATTAGAACATGGTGACTCAAACCAATTATTTATGATGAACTTTTAGATTATGTTTGGTTCCAAAAAAATTTGAGGGAAAATGCAGAGGAAAGAAAATAGAGAGGAAAAAAAGGTGAAAATAAAAAGTGAATGAAAATAAAATAGATCTAAAATAAAAAAATTATTTTTATATAATAGTTTAAACTCACTTCATTTATTTTAAATTTTCTATATATATCTTAAATAATTTGAAAATATATAAGTTTCTAACTAATTTTATTTATATTTGCTTTTATTTTGTAGTTTTCATATAAAATTAAATATGGAAAAATCATTTTCTTTATCATTTTTTTGTTTCCTTAGTACTTTCTAGAAACTAAACATAGTTTTAAGCTTTACTCCTAGTTGGGGAAGTATACTTCATTTATTATTCGAGAACTTAAACTTATAGGTCAACTAGCTAGTAACTTTTTACCGGTATCTTAATTTATGGGAAGTTTTGAGTCTAAATCTAGTTGATATATTTATTTTGCCCATGCATTTATTCTTCCCATTTATTTTTTTTATCATATTATTATATATTAACATATAATAATAAAAGACTTATATACATATAAAATATGAAACCTATACATACAAAATAGGTTGATTGTTTTGCTCCTATGTCTTCCAAAAGGAAAAAAGAATTGAGCCTTGTCTAAGTCTTAAAAAGATCATTCTGTAGTATACAATCTAATTTGATACCATACGTACAAAAAAAAGTAATATTCAATGAAAAGTGAATATATGACAAAAATGATCTTATTTGTTTATACTTTTAGTAAGGTCCTATTTATTTTTACCTATATTCTATTTGTTTGTGCTTAGGTTAAATTTCCTTATACTTAATTTGATTTTATTTCTTTAATTATATCTAAGTTTCATTTCTTTGTTTATTTATTATATGATCTATATTTTGTTATACATAATAATGACTCAAATTTGGAATTTGGTATGATACCCATGTAGCACGTACCTTATCATCTTGACTTGATACATATTTCTCATCTCTTTCTTAATAATTTACTACTTTTAGCAATGAAGACTAACAATCAAATTATGGCTTGACACAAGTGGATGCATGTGAAAAATGTTTATGTTTATGATGAATGGGTAAGCGGAAGCGCACCTCAAACAAAAACATCTCATTTCGCAGTTGGAGTGCAGGGCTTTGCATCTTTTCACTAGCTTGACTTTTTCTTTTTTTGCCAACCATATGTAGTAAGGAGTTCCCTTCATTATCCGTAGCTGTTAATAGCCTTTTCGCAAACATTTCATACTCTAACACTATATCAAAAATATCAATTTGACGATAAAGGATTGCCTCATGTAATATGTTCCTTCCTTTCTTATTAGTATTCTCGAGCGCATGAGGGTGGAATGCAAGTATTGCCTTGACAATATCTGGATTGTTTGATATTGTTGCCAAAAATGATGGAATTTCATCACTCTTTTTGGGCTCGCTAGTTGAACTTTCTTGGGAGTTTTGCCTTTCCACTAGATTTGGGGCACTATTATAATAAGGCATTGTTGTTGTGGCTTCCAACTCCCATGAAGTATCATTCTCTACCAAAAGTGTGACAAGTTGTTGAAGTGAAGAGTATCTGCTTTCAGTAATATTGTGAGACATTGAGTAGGGAATATCATTACATTGATGAAGATAATTAAAGTCTAATAGTTTATTCTACTGTATATTAGTCCTCACATGCCATGCATGTATTAGAAAACACATTTTAATAAATATTATGCCAATAGTATATTCCAACATCAATAGCTTTTAGCATCACAATTGAAATTTAATCCATTATATAAAAGGTGAAGAACATTTCACTAAGTTTTCCAAGTATTAGGTCAATTGATCTACAAAATAGACTTTTTCATTTTCCATTTAGTATTTTTCTAATAATATTTTTTTAAAATTATTAAAGATTGGGTCATGGCCAATTAGAATAGTCACATAGCAAGAATGACTCCATTTGTTTGAAAATTATCTTTGTATTAAGGTCCAATGTTTTTGTACCTTATTGTTTTTTCTTTGTATCTTTAACCTTTTTGAAAACATTGAAGAAAGCTTAAGCCAAAACTCTAGTGATCAAGGAGGATATATTAAAAATGATTGTGATTCACAACCTAAGACTATAAATGTCATAACCAAAGAACAAAAAATGAATTTAGAATTACTTAACATAATAGAAGACTTTTCAGTAAAAATAGAGTTGTATGAAATCTTTAGGAAATTTGTTCACAAGCCTGAAAGTAAGAAATCCATAGAAATTTTAACAAGGTTCCATCATAATGTTTCTAAGGAATCTACCATTAAAGATCTTCAAGAAGAAATAAGGCAATACAACTTGGAAGTTCAAGAATTAAGACAATGTACTAATATATAGATTTAATAGACCTCTAAGAATAAATTCTTAACATATTAATTCAAAGCCACAAACCATTTTATTTTCATTGTCCACATTTTGTTTTCATTTACTTAGCCACATTTACTCTTTCACTATATACTATAGCGTCCAGTTTGTTTATGGTATCAAAGCCATGGATATGGATATTGGGTTTGTTATAAAGCTTATCATCTATTGTAGCAATAATGGTTTGCCTAAAGACAATCTAGAGGAGCTCATGTTAGTTGAAAAAAGAGGCATTTTAGGACAAGATTTCTAATGATTACATAGGTTTCTAAACCTATGAATAGGCTATAGATTAAGGTCTAAAATGGTTCAATCTATATATATGTTTGGGAGATCCATAAATCCCCAAAGAAGTAATAGTAAACAATGAAAAAGTAAATTATTCTAAGATTAAAATGACTTAGAAAATTAGAAATTACCTAAGATTTCTAGCAAATTTTTTTTTTATAAGAAATGATCTTTTAAAATTTTCTCAAATAACATTATTAAGACAATTGAACATACTATAAGCTTAGAATTAGATGCTTAGGCAATAAGTTTTCTAGATAGCAAATCCATAAAATAAAAAAAAGAAAAAAAAAACCACGTAAGACAAATTATAGCTAGTTTTATATATTTAAGAATTGTTTAAGTAGGTTCTAAGCTGTTGGTTAGAGTAGGCTTAAATAACTTAATTGTTATGTAGTCTAACAAATGATAGATATCTTGATTACAAATATTCTATTCTTAAAGCAGTAGACACACAATTAAATGATGAATCAATTTATTTTTAGTGGTATCCTAATTTCACAATATGATTAAAAGATGTTGATATCTTAGATTCAATTGTTCTTCATGTTAAGACTCATGGATTTAGGTTTAAAGAAGGAAACAATCTTAGTTTTTATAAATACCAAGTTTGCTTATAAGAGTATGACCACCATTGTGGGATCTGGAGCTTTATGCACTAGTATTAAGGGAGAGACAATTCTCTTTCAATCAGATTTAATCAGTGAATCTAACTTTATCATCCTAAAAATCTTGTGGAAAAAAGTTGATTTTCCTAAATCATGACATTTATCTAATGTTGTTCAACCCATAAACCAAAGAATAGAAAAAAATTGAACAAATAGTTCAATACCCTTGTGGATGAGGAGATTTGATATTCTCTAGTTCATTTAGACATTATGGAATTCCTAGCATTTCAAAATATAAATCCTCTAGAGCATCATACTCATCCATTTATACTAGGATTGCTAAGATGGAAGAAGGATCCACGTCCTCAAAATCTAAGAATATTAAGTTATTAAGGGTTAGAAGCCACACAAATATAGCACAACTCTATTATTAAGAAAATAAGGAGTCTACACAAGGATCACCAAATATGTCACCCACATATTCCCAAATGATTAATATGATAGATCAAGAGTTTGTGATTAATTAGAAGCTATTAAGATAAGATTAGTTCATAGAAAAAAAACAAAGACAAAAGATTATGGTACTTCAATAATGTATCCTAATTGTTTAGAACCATATATCAAGAAGAATTTTATGTTTATCTAAGAAAACTCCAAACACATGTTAAATTTTGGCAATGGTTCAAAAGTTTTAGGGAAATTCCCAATTACCCATTCAAGGACATCAATATTGACTTAAGAAATGTTAAACGATGGAAGACTATCAATAATATTATTATAGAATCCAATCATTCCCTATAAGCTAAGATAGACAAAAATGTTAATGGAACAAGAGTAAAAACATCATCTTTTAAGACTAAGAGTGATGATAAAGGAAATGATAGTGTAGTAGATATAAAGAAAATCATAGAACAACATAATTATGCCAATATGTTTCTTAAGACACTAGGAGATCAACTCAATAAAGTAGAAGAAGTAGTCCAAAATCAAGAACATTAGGATAATCTTTATTTAAAAAGATGATAAACCTTTATTTAAGTCATTTAAGCTATCTAAGAAATTTCAAGAAAACCCTATACTAGACTAATATCTAATAAAAAGAAAAAGTGATAAGTTAAAAGCATCAAATGAGAATTTAATTACTCCAAACACTCCACAATCCTCTTATATAAGAAGAATTAATGTCATTAATGAAGACATTAGTTTAGATGTTGAAGCTAATGAACTAATTAAAATATTTAAAGAAAATCCTAAACAAGAACTTAAAGACCTAAGCAACATTCATGCCCCTTTAAGACTAAGACTTAAAAAGGATCCTCTTGTATGGATTGAAAAGCATGCTATAATTGCTAAACTTATCAACACTAGAGTTAAAACTTTACCTTGCCCAAACATAGTCAACCCAAAAGCTTTTAACGTTGTTGAAAATAGATGCTTTAGAAATAGGGTATCATGGAATCCTTAAGCAAAATGATGGTGATAAGGAAAGGTTAGCAAGGTTTACTTCAAGAACATGGAACTAAGCCCAATTAAACTATAGTACCATTAAAAAGAAAATTTTAAGCATTGTTTTATGTATTTCAAAATTTCAAGATGATCTTTCAAACCAAAAGTTTTTAAATCCTTAAGCAAAAGGATGGTGATAAGGAAAGGTTAGTAAGGTTTACTCCAAGAACATGGAACCAAGCCTAGCTAAACTATGATACCATTAAAAAGCCAAAAATTTAAAATTTTCCTTTTATGAAATCTAAAAGCCAAAATTTAATTAAAATGTTTTTAGGCCTAGTAGGAGACTTAGGTCGAACATTATCTTTGGGATCGTGCAAATAATTTTGTATCAACAATTTTTGTACATTTGAGAAAGAATTCATATGTTCGAGAAGAAATTTGCAAAACCTATCAATAACATTTTTTTTCTCCTCCAACTTAATATTTTTAAAATTCATGATTATATTTTAATTTTCTAATGCAAGAGCTTTCAAAAGAAAAGAAAAAACCATCAAAATAATATCTATGCATACAAAAAATTTCCATATGTCTCACCTTTCATCTCTTGCCATGCTGTTAGTTCTGGGAGACCAATCTGAAAAAGAACTTTGTTTGTGAGATCGATGTTTAGGCTATGATTGTAAGGAATAATAATAAAATTATGTAACGACAAAAAAAAAAAAATCAGTCATCGATTATAAGAAAATCAAGGTAAATAATTAATGGTGAATGAAATTTAAAAAATTACCAAATTTTATTAGACAGACCAAGAAACAAATCCATTAGAACAAATCTATACATAAAGTAGCACAATTAAAGAGAGTGTCTAATATCACATGAATGAAGTAATCCACTAATGCACATGATGAATGAAGCAATATATAGTTAGAGTAGACTAAAGATGATTACTAGATGTAAATACCATAAAAAAAGAGTAGGTTCTAGTTAGAGTAAGCTCTCATTTGGATATATTTATTGTTTTTATTTTTAAAAACAAGATATAGTAACTTCAATATAAAATTAGAAAGTCCTATACAAAAGTATAGATTTAGGTATAGATTTAGCCTCCATCTTTAAAAACCACTTTAAAAAGTTTTAAAATTTGAGGTGATAAAATTTTTTAATACCTAAAAAATTTAAACTATTTTTAGAAAACCATTATTTTTTTTTAATGTATGTTTTTAAGAGTTCTTATATTTTATATAAAAATTACTACCATTTTATTTTTTGAAAATAAAAAATGAAAAACATATCCAAGGAAAAGAGTTTCAAGGAAGTCCCACATATATCTGTCTCACCTATTGCTTTTTGCATTACTTTTAGTCTTATTGAATTAACTTGAAATTAATCTTGTTTGAACTATCTATTCCCCTCCCTACATAGTTCAATCTATGTAACAAAAGAAAAAAGTTAAAAGATGAAAGATTAAAATAATAATAATAATAATAAAAAAAACAAAAACAAAAGAATGCACTACACTTTATAAGATTGTTAATTAACTCTCCTCTAAACTATTTTTTTTTCTTGAAAAAAACAAGAACAACACACCAAATTTCAATAAAAAAAAGTTACCTCACTAAAAAAGCAAGTAAGTGTAATTGAGTAAAAGAAGAATAAATGGTAATGAAGAAGAAATCAAATGTACTATACAAGAGTTGATCAACTCCTCGACAAACCCTCGTCTCATTTTCACTTTTTGTCTTCCAAATACGGTTGGATTGCATGCAAGATATTGAAGAGCGGTCATTGAGTCTTGATCCCTTTCTTCAATTAAATATGGGTAGCTCTCTGCAATTAAGTGGGCTAACTCTATTCCAATGTAATCATGCAAGATAAAACAAAAAACAAAATTCTTAAATTAGTAGCCTATTGCAGTCTTTGCATCCTATAAAGTATTTAAAAGATAAATATGCATATAAATTCTCTTATTTGATTAATTAAATATAATCAAAATTATTCTAAATATATAAATTCTCACACTTTCAATTTTTTTTTTTTTTTTTTTTATAGAAAGACAAACAAAGAAAAATGAATTTAGAGAATGTATTAAAGTTCATTGAGTTTAAACTTATTATTAATTTTTTACTATTTTAAACTTAATCTTAAAACTTATTTTTACATTATGTTTAATCTCAAAAGATACTAAAAAATAAAAAAATAAAAAAATTAAAAAAATAGTTTTCTCATATTTATTTTTATCTTTAAAAAATAGAAAAAAATGAAATATAATTAAAATTAGTAAAAATTTTGTACATTTTCAAATTATTTTGTTTATATATGGAAAAGTTTAATAAGTTTGAAGCAACTATAAAAGTAATTAACTTTAAATCTATTTTTTTTTCAATTGTTATCTCTATTTTCTCTCAATTTTTTGGGAATCAAACATACCCTTCGTGTTTTTTCGAAATAGAGATCACATACCTTCAAAGATTTGAGCAGTGAAAGTGCTTAAAGAAACTTACCAAAACACTCAGTGACGATGGAAATATGAAGAACTGTTGTTCCATCATTCCTTTGCAAATGGCGTTTACCATCTTCTGAACTTCGTTTCTTCAGCTCCATTTTGTCAGCCAGAAACATAAACATCACAATTTGGCCATAGCGGGCTGCACAAAAAATAGGCATCTCTCCCGAGTCGTTCTGCACAAAGAGCAACCCCTCATCTCTCTTCAACACCTTCTCCCCCACCCCGATCATGTTGTCGCTGGTGGCTACTTCGTGGAGTATAGTGTCACCGGCGTTGTTTTTTATATCTACCAGTCCATGGCTGCGATTTCCGGGTAAAAGTTTCAGTAATTCGAGTACCAGATCACTTTGTTCGGAGTGAGCAGCCATGTGGAGGACTGTATCGTTGTTAGCACCAATTCTCCGCAATGGGCCTTCAGGAAGATCACGGCAAACTCGGGTCACTTCCTTGTCCTGTTTGCCCATCAAAGCATTACACAAATCCCTGTTGCGTCCCCTTTGGGCTGTATAATTGATGTCAGCCATGAGACCTTCTTTGGAGAGGGAGAGCAGAAGGCTTAATCTATGGTTTGCCGTGATCTTTTCAATATGCAGTACTTATTTAAAGAAGAAATTAAAAATTGGTAACTTGCTTAAGGTCAGTTTGTCACTATTCTTAAATTTTGTTTTTTTGGAATGAAAGGGATGGGCATGGAACAAGAAAGACAAAGACATCTTCAACCTCACCAATAATGACAATTCACATCTTTGGTAACTCCATTTGCATAATGAATTATAATTATTTTTTTATAAGCTCTTTGTCGAGGTGTAACAACCAGCAGACAAGACTTGGCCCCAAGATGAACTTCTAATTTCACATGGATTTGCCTCTTTAACTTGGATGTATTCATTTGGGTCAAACCTTTAATCCTTAGTCATTGGATTGATCTTTCTTGGTCACATCGTAATGTTTATGTAAAAATGTGATGTTTTATATATATTTGTAAAAATGTTATGTTTCTTGGTCACATCGTGATGTCTATGTAAAAATGTGATGTGTCTTGGTCGCATCATGATGTTTGTGAACTGGCAAAGAGCCATCGTACTTGATTTTCATTCATTTTAAATAAATGTCTAATCTTTTTTATGGTTATACATTTTGATGTTTGGGATCTGTCCAAAGTCCACACTTTGAATGCATCACATTGGTTTCTCACTTTTATTGATGAATGTACCAAGATGACCTGGTTGTGCTTGATGAAGTCCAAAGGTGAAGTGAACTTGTTATTTCAGAAATATCATGAAATAATCAAACTCTAGACTATGATTTTCAAACCTATGAGGTAAACGAATTCCCTAAATCTGATAACTAGGATGTGGGCAATTGGAGTATGAGTGGTATAAACTTTGGATTCCAGTGGTGATGAATCATAAATTGGACCAATCAATCAAGAAACTAGTGAATTGGAATTGAGTGGTGATGAACGCTCATAAACTAAAGGTGTGACTCCACCTCCACCTCCACCTCCATCTAGGTATAAATACATCATTCCATAAGCAACTGATATACCAAACCAATCACTTGTTAAGGATGTTCCTGATTTAGTATTTGAGTCATTCAAAAAATAGTTATCATAACGTCACACCAAAGGTATTCCTAAACCCACATATGAACCTAAAATTTCTAGTAAAGTTAAATATCTCATGAGTCATTATGTGTCTAACCATCATTTGTCAAAATCAAATCAGTCATTTATAAATCAATTATCTATTATATCTATTCCTAATAGTGTGAAGAAAGCCTTAGTAAAGCCAAGGTGGAAAGCAACCATATATGAATATCAAATCCTTCCGGAAAAATAAAACCTCCATGCACCAAGAAAGAAACCAATTGGTTGTCATTGGATTTACACTGTGAAATACAAAGATGATGGCACAATTGAACGTTTTAAAGTGAGACTGGTGGCAATAGGGTAAACTCAAGCCTATGAGATCAATTATAAAGAGACATTTGCACCTGTAGCTAAAATTAACGTAGTTCAAGTTTTATTGTCTTTAGCTACGAACTTGGATTGGTCATTATAACGACTCAATGTGAAGAATGCCTTTCTATATGGCAAATCATTTGAAAAAGTCTACATGGATCTCCTACCAGGGTGCATGATACCAAAAAGACAAAGTTGAAATATGTGCATATTAAAGAAATCATTATTGTATGAGTTGAAACAATCCTTGAGAGTATGATTTGGAAGATTCACAAAGTCTATGATCGCCTTTGGCTACCATCAAAGCAATTCAAACCACACTTTATTCCTAAAGAAACAACAGGGTAAGATTACTATACTCTTTGTGTACGTTGATGACATGGTGGGGTTACATGAAGTGATCATAAAGAAAAGAATGCTCTACAAAATTACTTGTTCAAAGAATTTGAAATGAAAAACCTAGGTCCTTTGAAATATTTTCTTAGGGTCAAAGTGTCTCAATCTAATAAAGGAATCTTTTTATCTTAAGGGAAATATACCTTAGATCTATAACAAGAGATTGGTATGTTAACATATCAACTAACTGATACACTCGTGGAAAAAGGTTTCGATCAGGTACTAACTAATAAAGGGAGATATCATAGACTTATGTAAGGAGATTGATGTACTTAGCACATAAAAGGTCAAACCTTTCTTATGCATCGAGTATTATCAAACAGTTTATGCATAACCCTAGAGAGCAACATATATATGAATGCAATTATGTGCATTTTGAGGTATTTGAAGTCTACTCCTAGAAAAGGAATCCTAGTCACTAAAAATGGAGATTATCAAAGTGTGGATGCATATGTTGATGTTGATTGGGTCAAAGTAGTAGATGACATGCAATCTACTTCAAGTCACTTCACTTTGTAGATGGTAATCTCATCACGTAGAAAAGCCAAAAACATAATATTGTTGCATGATCAAGTGTAGAAGCTAAATTTAGGAGTATGACACTTAGGCTTTGTAAAGCATTATGACTAAGACTTCTCTTACAAGATTTGGGCTATCCATTTAAACAACCAATTCCATTATATTATGACAATAAAGCAACATGTGATATTGCCCATAATTTGGTTTAACATGATCATACAAAGTATACAAAGGTAGACAAATTTTTCATTAAGGAGAAGTTGGATAGGAAAATAGTAGAGTTGCCTAAGATTTGATCAAAGGATCAATTGGTCAATATCCTCAACAAAGCAATCTCAAATTTAGTGTTTTCAAAGTTCTTGGGCAAGTTGAGCACGTGTGACATCTATACACCAACTTGAGAGGGAGTGTTGAGATTGTTACAATCCTTGTAATCTCCTTGATAATTCTTTCTTAATTTAGGGATAATACAAGTGTATAAGAAGTGGATATAGATCAATTAGGTTTGATCACAAGGACTGATTTTAAGTTTCTTGATTGTAATTCCTTTGTATATAATACTGCATAGATTCATCACAAAATAACAATGAAAAAAATATTCTTTCCCTATGAGTTCTTATGCTTTGCGTTGATTATTTGGACAATTTTGTTCACTTAACAAATTGTAACCATAAGATTAAGGAGTTAAAAGAGCTTGGTCAAAATCAGTTCCACAAGTATAATTTGTTCATCATTATCTAACAATTAAAGTTTAATATTCTGTACCCACAAGACGGGTCAGCTTGATAAGGGGTACTATCCAGATACGGAGTAACCAATAGACACTGGCAGTCTTGGACCAATCCATTTGTAAGCCAGCATCCTGATTTCAGGTTGCATCAAGGTTGAACTTCTTAAGCCATTCTAAGCCTTGGGCTAAAGGAGATGTATTTTTATAATCACACCTGGAAATGAAAGATTTTTAAACAAGAAAGAACCAAACAAAGCAAATGGAAAAAAAAATAAAAAAATGTAGGGCCTAGGGTAGAAAAAGCTAGCATAAACAATTGTTACTTGTAATACAAAATCATTTTATTAAATTTAAAAAATTGAATGAATAAATCAAGATCAATATTTGAATTTACCAAGAACTTCATATTCATCTCAAGAGAGACAATCGAAATGAATCTATATTAATCTGACAGCAAATTTTTAAAAAAGAATGGAAGTACGGAAAAAAGTTCTTTCATTCTGAATTTTTCAAAAAGTAAATCTTACTTACCTCCATTTTTAATTATTCTTGTTTACCAAAGGTCCAGAACAACATTAACATTACTACCTCATTATAAATTCATCAAAAACCACTTAAAATCACCAAAAAAAAAATTAAAAAATAGGGATCCTTGTTTCCCATTGAATCATTATTTATTTTATAGTTAACGGTTTTAGAGAATGAAATAATGGTGCATAGCTTTTCAATTAGCACTTGATCTAATAAATTGAAAGTTGAACATTGAAAGTTTAAGATCTTAGTCATGGAACTACCTACAAGGGTTGAATAGATAGTCCTTTATCAAATAAGCCCAAAGATTCTTAATTTTTGTTTTTTAAGAACTTTTTGATTAAATAAATAGTTAATCAATATATTAAGAATTCCAATGGCATGATGAGACACAACATATATGGAAACCACCCACAAAACCTCCTAAATACTTTGGAAATGTAAAAACTATAAGATCAGAAACCTCAAAGCTATAATCCCTTAATTTTGAAGAATATTTGTGTACATAGATTTATATGGTGATTGTTGCTCCCTAAAACTTATATCTCAATACTTACACCTAAAATTCATGTCCATAAGCTCCTCAATACCTTGAGGGGGTGTGATTTTTTCTCACAACCTAAGAATGAAAGTTAACAAACTTTGAGAGTTTCAAATAAAAGCATAGTGTAGTGACTTTTAGGCTATTTGTGTATATGAGATCGAGAAACTCAAATATAGGTAAAACCTTAGTGGATTTGGACAAATTTCCAAAATCTCAATTTTCTAAAAATGGTTTGCCAAAATATGTAAAAATTATAACTTTGCATATTGAAATTGGGCATGTACGCACTTCGAACGCTCAAGTACCTATAAGTGTGCTTAAGCAGTTCCAACACAAGATTAGTGGATTTGGACAAAATATGTAAAAATTAAAACCTTAGTGGATTTGGACAAATTTCCAAAATCTCAATTTTCTAAAAATGGTTTGCCAAAATATGTAAAAATTATAACTTTGCATATTGAAATTGGGCATGTACGCACTTCAAATGCTCAAGTACCTATAAGTGTGCTTAAGCAGTTCCAACACAAGCATCTACAGGTAGCACTTGAGCACTCTAGGCACTTGAGCAACAAATTAGAGCACTTACACATTCAATTCTAAATCTAGTTCTTTTCAATTAAATAAAAAACACTTAATTTCCTAATTCTCTAAAGCCCACTTTATGCCACTTTGTTACCCTTTTTATGGCTCACTATACTTGTATTGTATTGGTTGATTTTGTATCAACTTTGAGTCTTTAATGAAGTGTAAGTCACACAAAAATATAAAAAGTTCTAAATCATGATTGAAATGTACCAACAATCATTAATGGAACAAAATTGCTAACTAAATCTAATCAAATTAATACACTACCTAAATAAGAATCTTAACATAAATTATAAAGATAGATATAAGAATATAATAATTCTTAAACTACAACTTGTTGTCATGCAACTTTATTCTCTGGTAATTAGATTAAGTTTTTGAATTAATCTAAAAAGGCAACCTTGACTTTGTTAACCTTATAAGAAGGGAATTGATGGTACTAATGCACATGTTTTTAAAGTCAAGATATTGTTCCATACCATGGGAAAAAGGCTAATTTATGTTTGCTAGCTCTAAATTCTCCTCAATATTTTTAAATATTTTATTTGAAATTTCCTTGTTGTCTACTTTTATCTAGATTGACTAACAGTTCAACATGAATGTTGATATACATGTTCATAAAAGACTGTTATAGGAATTTTATTAATAATTCTTGAAATATAATTTCTATGGGAAGCAATTAAATTTCTTCTTCAACTATTAATAACTTTTTTAGCCTTACTAAGTAAGCCTGAAAGAAAAAATCTTATGGATGATGCTAGAAGGTTATAGGAAGATAATAATTTTTATGGCATGCAATTAAATTTATTCTTCAACTATTAATAACTTTTTTAACCTTGTGAAGAGTGCATTTGGTAATGATTTTAGGAAATGTTTTTAGCTTTTATAACATTTGAAAATTTTTATCTTTCAAGTATTAGAAATGTTAAAAATACTTCCTAAAATTACCGTCAAATACATTTTAAGTAAGCCTAAAAAAATATCTAATTGATGCTTGGGTGGGGTCAAAGAGAAGGTGATAGGAATATAATGATTCTTTGAGTAAAATGTGTCATGCCAGGGATACAAATTTATTCTTTGATGATGAACTTTCAACTTTTAGAAACAATGTTTAATTAATTTTTAGTCAAAATTTTCTAGCCATCTGCTTAATCTAAATTGATTATATATTCAACATGAATCTTGATAGACAAATTTAATAAAAGAGAAAGTCATTGGAATATAATAATTCTTGAAGTACAACTTATGAAGCTTGATATACATGCTTATAAAAGAGATGGTTATAAGAATAGAATAATTCTTAAAGTGCAACTTGATGGGAATGCTACTTTAATCAATTGTGAAAGGGAAAACAACATTTTAACTCTCTTGACCTTACTATTGTCATAACTTATGAAATAAATAAAGAAACGTAAATTAAACTATAGGTATCTCATTTGCTTCATAAGAAAGTACTAAACTAATCAAAGATCCTATAAGAAGAAAGATATGTTGATAATAAGAATTAAATGTCATGCCAAAAAAATTGATTGAAAAAATAAACACAAAAATTAATGTGATTGTCATAGAAAATTTAATATTCTAATTTGTTTCAATTTAAAATATACGATACCATTAGAAATCCAGTTATTTGCAACAAGAATAATTATAGTACATGTTATAAATAGTAAAAATAATAACATAAAAGATCAATTTCAATGAAAATTAGGGTAAAATAGATGCAAATTATATAGAAAAACAACTTTGAAGGTTTTACTTACACCTAATATATTATATTGTATAAGATTTTGAAGGCTTTGTGTATGATATTATGTTGCATTTATATTCCATTCCTTATTCAAACCATATATATATATATATATATATATATATATATATATATATATATATATATATATAAGGCTGCTACTCTCTCATCTTGGTCTCCAAACATTCTCTCATGGCGGCCTCCACTGATTCCAAACCAGACCACAAACTTAACTCACTTCTGTACGATGTCTTGAGGAATCAAAACACCAAGAAAGTGGTCCAGCTCTGCCAGAAAGCTCCGGATGGCCCATTGCACATAACGAGTATACACAAGGACACTGTTCTTCATCTAGCCTGCTACTCCAAACAACGTGATCTTGCCCTTCTATTGGTTAGATTGTTTCCCAACAATCTTAACCAGCGCCTGACCAAAGTTAAAAACGATGTCGGAAACACGATACTCCACGAAGTAGCCACCAGCAACGAGATGACGGAGGTGGCCATGCTAATGTTGGAAAAAGAACGCAAGTTGTTAAGTACTCCTAACATCCTGGGAGAGATGCCACTCTTTCGAGCAGCCCGATTCGGAAAAATTCATATGTTCAAGCTTCTGGCGGACGAAGTTGATAAAGACGGTGATGAGGAGCGTCGTAAACAGCAGTTCCAAAGTAGAGATAAGACAAGTATTCTTCAAATTGCTATTATTACTGAGCATTTTGGTGAGTTAGTCTTTTTTTCTTTTTTTCTAAGTCTTCTTCTCTTTCACTCTAGTAATATTTTCTACACATATGCTACATGTCTTTTTCCATATATGTTTGCTTATTTTGCAAAAAAAAAATTGAGATAATTTCTGGGTTAATTTCCATACTTAACCCTCTTTATTTTTTTTGAAAAAAAAAAAAGGGAAACAGTGTTGAGATATTATGATATATTCTAGGAAATTATATTAGGAAAGTAGTTGCTATTGTTTAGGATTGTTTCCTAAACTCACGATTGAGATATTATGATATATTCTAGGAAAGTATTCTAGGAAAGTAGTTGCTATTGTTTAGGATTGTTTCCTAAACTCACGGTTTTCCCTTAATTAGGTTTGCTTGATGTACTATATATTTACGTGGATGAATATCAATTAGGGTCAAGCTTTGACCCTTTAATCACACTTTACATGGTATCAGAGCGCTGACATGCACACACAATAAAACAATGGCCGGCGACGATGAACAACCACCATTGTCGCCACCTAAAAGGGAGATAAATTCACCTTTTTTGCCCAAACAATGGAAAGCTCTTGCGGGCTTAATTGGTAATGCTCAAGTTCTGGATGACAGGTTGAATGGTAAGTTTGACACGAAGTCATGGATCATTGACACCGGGGCAACTCATCACGTGACCGGTGATTTATCTTGGTTATTTGATACTATAGCGTTGTTTGAGTGTCCGGTTGGCCTTCCTAATGGTGAATCTGTTGTTGCGACCCAATCTGGTTCCGTTCGTTTGTCGAATAACATCACTCTTCAAAACGTTCTTTATGTGCCGAAACTCAATTGCAATTTACTTTCGGTTTCACAATTGACTGATGACTTACATTGTATTGTCCAATTTAACTCTTATATGTGTGCTATACAGGACCACACCAGGGAGCTGATTGGAACGGGAGTTAGGCGAGATGGACTTTACTACTTCGGTGGAGCTGAAGGTGATTCGGTACAACATGTTTCTGTCCACAACGCAGCATCCACTTTGGAGTTGTGGCACAAAAGGATGGGACATCCTTCAGAGAAAGTAGTGAAGTTACTTCCTCCAGTTAGCAATCTTAAGGGTAGTTTAAACAAAGCTTGTGAAATATGTTTTCGTGCTAAGCATCCTAGAGACAAATTTCCTTTAAGTGACAATAAGGCAACTAGAATTTTTGAGAAAATACATTGTGATTTGTGGGGCTCTTATAAACATGTCTCTTCTTGTGGAGCTCGTTATTTTTTAACTATTGTTGATGATTTCTCAAGAGCTGTGTGGATTTATTTGTTGGTCGACAAAACAGAAGTTTTTCGGATGTTTATGTCTTTTATTGCAATGGTAGATCGACAATTTTCTCAAACAGTGAAAGTTGTTCAAAGTGATAATGGTACGGAATTTAAATGCCTACTTGACTATTTTTCTGCAACTGGTATTTTATTCCAAACTTCTTGTGTGGGAACTCCGCAACAAAATGGGAGGGTTGAGAGAAAACACAAGCATATTTTAAATGTGGGGAGGGCATTACGCTTTCAAGCAAATTTGCCTATTTATTTTTGGGGCGAAAGTGTTCTTGCCACTGCTCACTTAATAAACCGCACTCCCTCTCCTTTGTTACACAATAAAACACCATTTGAAATCCTATTTGGCACCCCTCCTTCATATGCGGCAATTCACACCTTTGGTTGTCTTAGTTTTGCTCATGATAAAAAATCCAAAGGTGACAAATTTGCAAGTAGAAGTAGAAAATGTGTGTTTTTGGGTTACCCGTTTGGAAAGAAGGGGTGGAAGTTGTTTGATTTGGACACCAAGGAATTATTTGTTTCTCGTGATGTCAAGTTTTTTGAGGATGTTTTTCCGTTTGGTAACCCGGGTGCTGTGAATATTATTCCGGAAAACATTGTGCCTACGGTAAATGTTGAAATTGATAGTGATTTTGCTGATTTTGTCGATGATGATGCTGATTTGCCTAACCCACAAGCCCAAACACAAAATCCCGAGGCTTCTTCAGCGCCTCTTTCACCTGGGCCGGAAGTTGTTCCCACTGTTGGGCTTGATTCACTTGGACTTGACAATTCAAGCAATGGGCAGTCTGCTCCTATGGGAAAGGGAATGAGGGATAAATTTCCTTCGGTTCTATTACGAGATTTTGTTACTCATACGGTGGTTGCTGAAAGTCCATCTCCCGCCACTCCGTATCCACAGCATCCCTCAGGTACTCCTTATCCCATAGCACATTATATAAATTGTGACAATTTTTCTGTACATTATCGAAAGTTTCTTGCAACTATTATTTCGAGCAATGATCCTAAGTCATTTAAAGAGGCTATGAAAGATGTCGGTTGGCAAAAGTCAATGCATGAGGAGATTCGGGCTTTGGAGGAAAATGGTACGTGGACTCTTGAACCTCTTCCAAAGGGTAAGCGTGCTTTGGGAAGTCAGTGGGTTTACAGAACCAAGTACTTCTCAAACGGTGATATTGAAAGGCTCAAATCCAGATTAGTAGTTTTGGGGAATCATCAAGAAGCTGGTATTGATTATCATGAGACATTTTCTCCAGTTGCCAAAATGACTACGGTGCGTGCTTTCTTGGCTATTGCGGCTTCGAAAAATTGGGAACTTCATCAGATGGATGTTCACAATGCCTTTTTACATGGAGATCTTGAGGAGGAAGTGTATATGAAGCTACCCCCAGGATTTGAGCGTTCCGATCCGAACTTGGTTTGCAGGTTACGGAAATCACTTTATGGGTTGAAACAGGCTCCGAGATGTTGGTTTTCCAAGTTGGTCACGGCTCTTAAAGGATATGGTTTCTTACAATCCTACTCTGATTATTCTCTTTTTACTTACACTACGGGCAATGTTCAAATAAATGTGCTAGTGTATGTGGACGATCTTATTATCTCTGGGAATGATTCCGCTGCTCTTAAGACCTTTAAAGCCTATCTCAGTGATTGTTTTAAGATGAAAGATCTTGGTGTTTTGAAGTATTTCCTCGGAATCGAGGTGGCCAGGAGTTCGGCTGGTTTGTTCTTGTGTCAACGCAAGTACACACTTGACATTGTATCGGAGGCCGGATTACTGGGAGCCAAGCCGTGTGGCTTCCCGATCGAGCAAAATCACAGATTAGGACTCGCAAATGGGGAGCTCTTGTCGAACCCTGAGTCCTATCGCAGATTAGTAGGTCGACTCATTTATCTGGCAGTGACCCGTCCAGATTTGGCCTACTCGGTTCATATATTATCTCAATTTATGCATGAGCCTAGAATTGAGCATTGGGAGGCAGCTTTGAGAGTCGTTCGTTATTTGAAAGGTACTCCGGGTCAGGGTATCTTGTTACGTGCAGATAGTGATCTGTCCCTACAGGGTTGGTGTGATTCTGATTGGGCAGCATGTCCAGTCACTAGACGCTCTTTGTCCGGATGGCTTGTGTTTCTTGGGCAATCTCCTATTTCTTGGAAGACAAAGAAGCAACACACAGTTTCCCGCTCGTCTGCAGAAGCGGAATACCGAGCTATGGCAGCAGTTACTTGTGAGCTCAAATGGTTGAAGGGGTTGCTTCTGAGCCTGGGTGTGCACCACCCAAAGGCAATCAAGCTCTTTTGTGATAGTCAGTCAGCCCTTCATATGGCCAAAAATCCAGTATTTCATGAACGCACCAAACACATTGAGGTTGATTGTCACTTTGTCCGGGATGCGATAACAGATGGTTTGATTGCTCCATCATATGTTCCTACTGTTACACAATTGGCAGATATTTTTACAAAGGCTCTTGGAAAGAAACAATTTGATTATCTTCTTGCCAAGTTGGGCATTTTTGAACCTCATGCTCCAACTTGAGGGAGGGTGTTGAGATATTATGATATATTCTAGGAAATTATATTAGGAAAGTAGTTGCTATTGTTTAGGATTGTTTCCTAAACTCACGATTGAGATATTATGATATATTCTAGGAAAGTATTCTAGGAAAGTAGTTGCTATTGTTTAGGATTGTTTCCTAAACTCACGGTTTTCCCTTAATTAGGTTTGCTTGATGTACTATATATTTACGTGGATGAATATCAATTAGGGTCAAGCTTTGACCCTTTAATCACACTTTACAAACAGAGTTGGCAATGTTGATAGTGAAGAGGTACCCATATTTGATTGGCATGAAAGATGGTAACAACATGACAGCTCTTCAACATCTTGCAACTAATCCATCGGCATTTCGAAGTGGAAGCAAACTTGGACTCTTCAAGGGACTCATCTATTGATGTATAATTTATCTAATTCCCTTCTCATCAATTCATGTCATTTACTGGATTACATCGATCTATAGTATAAGTCTCACCTTTTGGAAAGGGATTTCTTTACATTTGTATACATTTATAACAGCCTAGAATTCACACAAATAAGGTGTTTCAGGTATTCCAATCAAGAAAAAGACCATGGAAGGAGAAGATCTAAGGACCAAAAGCTCCGGTGGTAAGTACATTTCCTTTAGAAATGTTAATTTAATTGTTCTAATATCAAGTACAAAGTGATATATATCCTAGCAACTAGTAGCTTGAAGTGAACAACAGTTTAATTTAATGATCCTATTTATGAATTTTGTTTTGGGCATAAGGCAGATAACTCCATGTCATTGATTAGCTGAAAAAGTTGAACACCTTTTCCTTTTGATTCGATCAATGATCATGTGTAAAACAACTACTTACATTTATTTGTTTATTCATTTGTTTGAAAAGTTAAATGGCATTTGAAATTGCCCATTTGGGAAGAACTTGGAATTGAAAAGCACAGACATGCTTCAGCTTGGAAACTTGCCCAGGAGTTGATTAAAAATGATACTTCATGGGAGGTTACTGAAAATGCAGCACTTAATCAAGGTAAGCCTAATCAAGAGAAAAGCGATGGCTCGTCTGGGTCGTTGCTAAAAAGAGGAAGAGAAGGGCTCTGTATTGCCTCCCAACACCTAGAGGAAAAGAAAGGACAATGCTGCAACGAGGAAAAAACCAAAACTACCTTGACA
This sequence comes from Vitis vinifera, assembly GCF_030704535.1. Taxonomy (NCBI): domain Eukaryota; kingdom Viridiplantae; phylum Streptophyta; class Magnoliopsida; order Vitales; family Vitaceae; genus Vitis; species Vitis vinifera. Next base: position 23,190,982 of record NC_081820.1, on the reverse strand, counting down.
GGGGTCAAGAGTGATGAAACTCCATTATTTCTGGCAACAAGTTGGAAAATTACAGAACTTGTGGAAGAAATACTAAAGAAATATCCTCAGGCAGTTGAGAATGTTAATAAAAAAGGAAGGAACATACTACATGTAGCCATTCAATACCGCCAAATGAAGATTTTTGATATGGTCACAAAGAATGATATGCTAGCAAGGAGGCTAGCACGAGCCACAGACGCGAAAGGGAACTCCTTACTGCATATGGTGGCCAAAAAAAGAAAAGGTCTTGTGCACGAAACTTCCCAAGGCCCTGCACTCGAATTGCAAAAGCAGATGATCCTTTTTGAGGTGCACTTTCACTATTTCATTTGTAAAATTTGCAGCTCACTCTTGCCTAAACCTTAACCATAATGCCATGAAAGCCTCAACCCATTGGTTTAGAAACTCAAAGGGTCTGTTTGGTAACATTTTTTTTTTTTGAAACAGTTTCTGAGAAATTTTCGATAATAAACTTTAATATGAAAAAACAGTTTTCTTGCTGCCTTATCCTCCGTGAAGATACTATATATACACTTATGTAGAATACAAAAGTTTTTACGGCATTCTTCATATTTCAATTGTTTCTTGAAACATTCTATAAAAAACACCTCAATTTTATTCTAGAAAACAACTATTTTCAGGAAAAAAAAATTGAAAAAACTCATGTTCTCAATTTTACAAGTTAGAAAACTGTTAAGAATAGTTTCCAAACAGAGCGAACACTTCAGATACCATTCATACAACATGGAAATGTTGTTAGGGTCCATGATCCAGTGGCTTGAGATGTACCCATGTTTTGATTTATTATTATCAATGATTTAGACTACTATACCAAAAAATATTGAAGATGTTTGAATTTGACCGTAGGTATTAACACTACTCTTAATGTTGTGCAGAAAGTGGAGAAATTAGTTAAATCCGATTTCTTCAGGCTCTTCAACCATAAGAACCAGACTGCTCAACAGTTATTTGATAAAAACTATTCTAAACTTCATGAGGATTCCAAAAAATGGCTAGAGGAAACCTCTAAAAATTGCACTATTGTGGCTGTTCTTATCGCCACTGTCGCCTTTACTGCAGCCTACACTGTACCTGGAGGTAATCAAAGCAGTGGTATGCCAGTCCTTCTCTCCGAACCCTTCTTTGTGGTTTTCACCTTGGCTGACGTAACCTCCCTTACTTTCGCTTTGACATCGGTAGTTTCGTTTCTCTCAATCCTCACATCACCTTTTCGATTACAAGAATTCAAGCACTCTCTTCCTCGTAAACTGATGCTGGCTTTTACATTTTTAATCCTTTCTGTAACAATGATGATGGTGACATTTGCTGCAACAGTCATCCTTATGATCCATAATAAGGAAAGTTGGACAAAAATTGCTCTATACTCAGTTGCATTCCTTCCAGTCCTCGTTTTTGCTCTCTCATATTCAAATCTTTATGCACACCTGGTGAAAGCTTGTTCAAACCTGTTCCAAATTATACAGAAGATTTTTCCCAGGTGTAAGGGTAATCGTCCACATCGCAATGAAGCCCGATGCATGAGTTCCTCCAACCTTCCTGATCAATCTCACGTACAGATCCAGTTTCAGGCGCCCTTCTACACGTCAAATTACTGAAGTTTGAAAGGGGGAAAAACCTTATAGGAACTCCTTACGGTCAAAAGAGGCAACAATCAAATGAGTGATTTCATTTGTTTTCCAACTACTGTTAAGAACTGCTATATCTACATATGTTTAATTTACCTTGTTCTGAGAGTGAATTATGTGTTGTCATTGCTGTATGGTTTTAAATTTTATGAAATTAATAAGAGATGAATAAAGAATAAAATTATTCCTTGTTTCTGCCTTCATTTGACAAACTATTTACTTGATAATTAAAGCCTGATGATGATAGCAGTTTTGATGCAAGTGAGAGAAACAGAAGATGTCACCATTGAAATCCTGATGGATGGCTTCCATTGTTTGTTCAGGAGATGAGGAAGAACCTTCATGGATATGGTGTCTTATTGATGAGAATGCTTAATTTTCAACCAGCTTTAATAGAACTTCATTTTACCAGGAAAAAAGAAAGAAAATCACCATGTTAAGTTTAGGAGAGGGAGCTCAAATTAGAAGGACACTAACAAATGGGAGAACACTGATATCTGGCCGAGAGAGGACCAAACAAAGAAGAGAAAAAAATCAATGCAGAAAATATAAAGTATTGCTTTAAGTAAATTTTTTTTTCTACCTTAGGTTGATATTGGATATAGAAAAATAATTTTATTTATTATTGTCACTTCTCTCTTTCTACTTTCATTGTACACATTTCACTTAGATAAGAGAAAATGTGATAAGAGTAGGGATTTTGTTCAAAGTCTTTATATAAGTTGGCAATTTCATTTCAAAATTAAACTTCATAACTGATTCCCTTCTGTCTTGTTGCCTGTTTCAGTATTCTCTCCATAAAGATGATGAATGCGATTTCATATTCTTGAGGTTGCATGAAAATTGATTTTATCACCTTTGAAGTACTCCTAAAAATTATATGATTTGAAAATGAAAAGTTTCTAAAATATTTTTTGGAAGTAAGTTTCTACTGTTAAGCTGGAAGAATTTTTGAAAATTTCATAATAAATTATTTCTATGCAATTTTTATGAAAGAATTTGATGATTATTGAAAACTTTATTTAAATAGAAAATTACTTTGGAAATTCAAAATTTGTAAAACTTTTATATTGACTCTCTCAAGGTTTATATTCCTCAATTCTCTCAAGCAGTTAAAATTTAGAATTGTGGTTGACGAAGGGAGATTGTGTCTTTGGAGAGGTTCAAGGTGTTAACCAAACCACACACATGAGAAGAAATAAATTAAAAATATACAAGAGATTTTTAATATGGTTCAGCTATCAATGTGGTCCTTATAGTCATGGAACACATCGATACTCATGAGTCCATTTATCGAATGAAAGAAAAATGTTGCAATGATGAAGGCTCTCCCTCTTCTCTCCATTGTCCTCATCACACTCTAATTTTTCCGTTTAAATCAAAACCCTAGATCCTAAAAGGGTTAAAAATATATATATAATATAGGTAAACTCGTTATTCAATAAATAACTAAAAATTTCCAAGGGGTGTTGCCCCCTTAAACCCCTATGAGCTAACTAGGCAACTCAATCTCCATAAGCTCAACATCTGGCATCTCTTGCATAATGCAACAAAATTAATTTAGGCTTTACAATCCAACATGAAGAGTGCACAATTACTTGCTTAGAAGAAGTTTGAGATGTGTTCACTACCATACAAGTCTGTGAGACTTGTGACTTCACTAGAGTAAAAAGATAGTTCAAATTAAAGGTAAGTCCAAGAACTACCAAAGATACAAAGATTACATTGAAAGTTTGGTTGTTTGGTGGCTTTATACTTATGGGTTTTTTTGTTTGAGTTGCCATGTAAATATGATATTCAAAATTTGTGTGAGGTTTCGTTACAATATTGAATTGATATTATATACTGAAAAGTGGGACTAAAAAAAATGTTACGTATATGATTGGAGCCAAAATATGTGCTCTAATGGCACATATTCAATATGATTTGTACACCAAAGGACATTCAAATCACCCAACTTGACCTAAATCAATGCTAAGGCCCTAGCCATGAGTTTAATCTATACTTTGGAGATTTATCTCAGGTTCAAGGGAAGAAAATTGTGCAAATTGAATGACTTTAGATTTTGAAAGATCAAGAAAGGGCTAAATGAGGAAATAAGTGAGTCAAGACTCACTGAACGTAAGGAAAGGCAAAACAAGGATATCATGAGGTTGGAGGATGATAAATGACCATTATGGAGTAAGAAAGAAGGCAAGAAAGCATGGGAAATGAGGCATGAAGCAAGATTTAGCTGCATGGAAATTTAGAACTCAAAAATCTGATGGCATTATATACTCTGACTTTGAGGACAAATTTGGAGTACTTTCTGGAGACCATTATATACATACTATATATCGTTTTGAATCTTGGGAAGTCAGTAGTCCAACGCTTCAAACGGTTTGCAAATTAGAGCTGAAACGAAGAAGTTATGGTCATTTGAAAAAAACTGCACTAAGCTGGAGGGTCATTTCGAAATGATTTTGAAATTCAACTTATGAATTCGAAATCCACTTCGAAATGACACCAATTTCGAATTCACCCACTGCCACTTTGATGTTCCGCCTCCTCTACCTCGGGAATTGCATCTAAAGCACTCCATCCACCTTAGGTGGACCCCACACGACTAGAAATCACCATTTTATTATTTTTTTTAATCATTTTTAGGAAATTATTTTGTAATAAGTGGCCAATGAGAGTATGCCACATGTTAGGTAATTGAGGATATTATATAAACTCTCTCAATTCTAGGTTTTAGGCATCTTGGATTTTTTTTCTGGAGAGTTTGACATTGAAGGAGGAAGAAGACGAGAACTTTGGTTTGTTTTCTTTTTCTTCTTTATTGAATATATTGTTTTTAGTTTCTTTTGATTCAAATTATGGATTTTTACCCTATTATGGATTGTGAATGTGACATCACCCCCATGAGAGGCTAAGAGCCAACTTGGGGCTTGAAGCATGAAAACCTAAGGGCTAGGAAACCTATAGGGACAATGGGTGAATTATTATAACAATGAGATTAATTATTGGTTGAGTGACAATTTATCTTTTTTTTTTTTATCCTATCCTTGTGAGTTCGTTTAGGGAATGATACGGTAGGTTATTACTTGATACTAGTGATTCTTGGTAATTCTTGGTAATTCTTGATCATTAGTTATCCTCATCTTACCTACCGTTATTTGCCCCTAAACAAAACTGTAAGGAGTATGAATGGTTAAAAAGTCAAATCTTAAATTGATAATCAATATCATTCATTTGATGATTTTAGGAATCTGTTTTAAAAAGGAAAAATTAGGTTTCGGATGTAATTTTGAGTTATAGAACTCAACTTAATCGCGAGTGGCCAAGGATCCCAAAACCCTAAGATCATATTACTTAAAATACCCTTGTTTTCTCTAATTTCTATACCCTAGGTTGGATTGTGGAAAACCCCAAACTTGAATCAATTGAATTTAAAATCAATATTCATTTTTTTCTTATTAATTTAACTTCTTTTACTTAGTTTCACATTATTCACATATTGTTTTTTCACTTAAGGATTTAAACAAAAACAATTCATTTATTCTAGTATTAACAATTTTCATAAGCCAGTCCTTGAGAACGATACCCGAAATACTACAAAAGCCGTAGTGACTCTTTCTCTAGTTCTTCTTGACCAGAGTTACTACGTAAAAATGCTAAGTATTTTGGTACAATAGAGAAATTTCGGTCAGTATACACTTTAGATCTTATGCTTTATGCCTAAGTTCAATCACATTTGTTTGTATCTACATCTCATTTCTTTATATTTTGATTCTATTTATTTGTATTTGGTCTTATTTCTTTATACATTGGTCTCATTTATTTGTACACTCATCCTATAGTATAGATTTTACTATATAATTTCAATGACCCAAGTCGTGTCTTTGGTAGGTACCAAATTGGTACCCTAGAATTTTTCTTTATGTAATTGTATTACGTTCATTTAAATAAAATATCAAAATCATATCTAAACTAGAATTATCGTCTCAACAAATAAATATAGAGTAGCTAGGAGAAGAATTTAATGCAACAAAATGATTTGATAAAGCAACAAAAACTATATAAGTTGATAACAACAAAATGAAAACTAAAATACATGAAGGAAATTGACTACATATCCCTTAGGTCTAAGGAAAAAGAACAAAAACTAGGTGCCCAATGACTTGCACTTGAATTTGATTCTATCTCCTCAACAAACACACCAAAGTTTTCACCTAAAAAACATTAAAATCTTTAAGGTGAATATAATGCCCAACAAATAGTCATGATACACAAGTGCTACGATAGTTAATCCAAGGTAAAAATAGTACTAATATCTATAATAATTTTGATGTAAAAAATTAGCATAATATAATAATAATAGAATTTTAAAAAAAAATGTAAAAGATATATGTAAAACATGTAGTCATAGGTTTGGACACATGTGTCAAACCATCAACTATATAAAAGCCGACTATCTATGGTAGTCCCTCGTCAAAATGGTCGACGAGGTCTAACTATCATTGATCATAATACCAAGGAGTTCATCTCCTAGGCATGCTATAAGAGGCACAATAAAGTGCACTCTGCTATTTTGAGTTATATCACCTAACCCAAGTCAAAACTTATAGCCCCACCTTATTGCCTCCTCCTTGCTATATAAGTCATGTAGAGTTTCAAAACAAAACTACATGAAATAGTTCATGGATGTATGTGTTATCATGTCTTTTATATATTAATGCCCAATAGCTAATAATTTATGTAAATTACAATAGGACATGTATTCATCATCTATAAATATATGTAAGGAATTAAATAATTATTTGAAAACAAAGCAATATTTATTTTTATAAATATAGTATAAATTATATGTATTTGACCAAATAAAAATTAAGCAAGTAATATATAATATATACAAGAGATAATTCTTTTAGAAAAATTTAATAAAATTATGTGTATGATAATTTCTCACGTAAAATCTTTGTAGTTACAATCATATTGGAATTCGCAATATGGCGCTTCCCCAAACTCTAGGTTCTCTCCTAAGAAAAGAAAGTTTAAATAAATATAGAGATTTAAGAATTCCATAAAATCTGAGACTAAAATCCTAAGGCTTTGTTAACCTAGTTTGACCAATTTGGACAGCAACCTAAACTAAAATATATGAACTTTCTAAAAATAACAATATAGGCAAACAAAGTCCAACTTGAGTGAAACTTGAGCCAGGGAGATCATTGACAAATCTAGCCATCTAAAAAATTAATAACTAAGTTAGATGATTACTAAAAGATCATCAACTAAGCCTCAACCTAAATTAGTTAGATTTATCCAAAACATGATGAAACACTGTTCACTTTTTCAATTTTTCTCACAAACCAAACAAATTCTAAAAATTATGTATCCAAATCAACCCTATGATGAGTCTAAATTTTTTTTAAAAATAATTTATAAACCCATAATGAACATAAATAATGGTAAATTTCCCAAAATCCAAAACTTTCTTATCACATAGTATTGAAAATCAATTGACATCTATTAAATTCTTTTCCTAGCTATGCAAAATAAAAATAATATAAAAATAAAATAAAATCTAAGATATAAAATTAACTAAGGGTCAAGATCCTTAGCCAAAATTTCCCATCATTCCAAGAAACACGAGTGATTCAAAACTACCTTAATTAGCTAAAGTCCCCTATTTTTCAACAATCTATTTGGAATTTTCATGTAAACCTATCATTGTCCAAATGTAACAAAACTTAGATGATTGGACTCATTATCGACTCTACTATTTTATAAAATAATTTGGATTTTTAGTATACTTTTGAAAAACCCCTGAATTTAAAGAGCACAAGTTGGTCAAAATACCAAACACAAGATACTCCTCCTTCAAGAGAATTTTCTTCTTTCGATAGAGTAATCTCCATCAACCTAATTCAAATCTTTTTTATTAAATATGAATGAGCTTCAATTTTGGGTCTTCCAATGTTGCAATAATTTGGGGATCACCCGTTGTAGGTTGAAAAAGCAAAACCAAAATCCCCTTGAATAACAACACCTAGGAATTCATTCTAATATAGTTCCCAACAATTATATATAAATTTAGACTTAAAATCCAATATTTTTTTAAACATCCAAACAGCTTATAACCTAAGGAAAGTTAAGGTTATAGTCGTTCTATTGTACTTTCATTTCAAGTAATGAGAATACTTAGAACTAGGTACATGTATTTAGACATTAAAAATGATTTCTATATTAACATTTTCCTTCACTTTCTTGGTAACCAAATGATTCATAAAGCAAGGGAAAATAGTTAAAAATCATAAAATTTCATCAGATGCGATATCTTAATCCTCTAACAACACTTTCCCAATCAATTTAAGAGTAAGAAGATGAAATTAAATTATAAATGAAGATTGAATTATAAATAAAGATTAAATTTGATTTTTAAAGAAATGGAAAAGATTTTTGTACCATAAGATAAATAGAGAAAAGTTTCCTCTTAACTCTTAAAGACTCCTAACCTTTGTTCTTCTTACATACCCTTTTGAAGCCTCACCATCACAATGAAGAAGAAAAGAAGAGGAGAAGAAAACTTGAGGAAGAAGATAAAAAATGATGGATTTTCTCTTCCATTTAGCTTTATGTGCTTTTGAAGCATTTGTGAATTTACTATTATGTCTTCCTTGTATTCATGGAATGATGCAATAACAACAATCATGCTCCTAAAATCAATATATTCCTCTAAGTATGCTAAGTATTCCCTAAATTTGCTTACTTTATGTTATTAACTAATCTCATTAATTTCCTATGTGATTATTTATAATTACTTAAATTCAGGTTAGATCTTTAATATTTTAGAGTTATGAATTTATGATTTAACGAGAATTCAATCCATTATAAAAATTGAACAAGTTAACTCAAATTGTATTCATTAAATTAAATATCTTGGGTTGAAACAATCTGATACAATACTCACCTTACATATTAATTTTTCTTGAAAATATGTTTTTAATGTTTACTTTCTTATTTCACTAGGTTCTATTAATGAAATTGATTATGTCATCACGTATAATTACATTTTCTTTAATTATTCTATTTTTTAAAGAAATTTAAATTTGTTACTAGCTATAATTTGTCCTTATTATTTATTAATCATCAATGGTAAATTGATGATGCTGATATATTAAATTTTGTTTACTTCCTCAATTATTTTAAAATTATTAGAGAATTTTAATTATTCTATCCATACATTTTTTTTAATTGCATTTTAATCAAAAAATAATCTTACTAAAAATCTCATATGAGATGTTACAAATAGCCTAATTAATTAATATTCGGTGGAGTCCACATATTATGAAATTAGGTAGAAAAAATGTGATAATAATAAATATAGCTGTTTTCCTCTCTTTGATACTAGAAAATGATAAAAATAACATCTAATTTGGTCTCATTCTTTTATTTCTTATCTCATTTATTTGTATATACTCAATATCATTCGATTATACCTTGATCTCATTGATTTGTACCATCACCCAATGGGTTAGGTTACACCATACACTTTTAATATATCCCTGATTGTCTCTTCGGTGAGTGCTGAAAAAGTATCCTAGAATTTTCCTAAAACTAATATTAGGAGTCCATAACATTTTTGTTTTAGTTTATATTACCTATTTCTCCCATTTGTCATTCTCCAAGTGCTTTTTTTGGTTCATTTCATGGTTAAAAATGTTGTCTCATTTCTTTTGGTGTCTATGAAAGTACTGCCTTTTAGTCCAAGGCTTAGGTGGTGTTTGTTTTTTGACTGAATGGAAAAAACCAAATATTTCGACTTTTTCTATTCAACCAAAAAACAAATACCACCTTAGTATGAGAAATCATGACCAGCCCGTTGGTTATTACAATTGGGCTAGCTAGACCAAGGTTGCTGGTGTCCATTAACTATTACCTCCATACCCCAGTGGTATTCCTTAATCGTATTAGGGTTATGGTCTGTTAAATCATGAATATATGTTTTGTTCAACGAATCAAAGCAAAGCAGAAGCCAGCACTTCTGTATTCTTACATCACATTGACATTATTAATTCACTCTCAGAACATGGTAAAATAAACATACATGTAGTTCTTTATACATATAGTAGTTGGAATTCGAAAAGGAGAAAACAATATTTGAAATGAGCTCCAGATTCTGATGCGGAATTATTACTTCAAATGAAGCTTCACCTTTCAAACTTCAACATTGGTAGTTTGAGATGTAGAAGGGCGCCTGGAACAGGATGCCCTAGATTGAGGAGGGTCGGAGTAAATTGTGGATAGGGATTCATTAGGAGGAAGGCTACTACTGCTTCCACATGGATCCGGAACAATCTTCTTCATGAACTTCCAAAAGTGTCTGCAAGCTTTCACAAGTTGTACATAAAGAGGAGAATAGGTGACTGCAAAAATGATAACTGGCAAGAATGCAACCGAGTATAGTGCAATTTGTGTCCAGTTTTCCTTATTATGGATTGTAAGGATGATTGTTGCTCCGAACGCCACCATCATCATTGTCACAGAGAGGATCAAAAATGTAAAACCCATCATCAGCTTTTGAATAAGAGAGTGCTTGAAGTCTTCTAATCGGAAAGGAGATGTGAGGATTGAGAGAAATGTGACTACTGATGTCAAAGCCAAAGTAAGGGAGATTATATCGGCCAAGGTGAAAACCACGAAGAATGGCTGAGAGAGGAGGACGGGTATACCAGTGCTTTGATTACCTCCAGGTACAGTGTAGGCTGCAGCAAATGCGACAGTAGCTATCAGAACACCCACAATGGAGCAATTTTCAGAGGTGCGTTTTGTCCATTCTTTGGATTCCTCATGAAGTTTAGAATAGTTATCAACTAATAATTCCTCAGCAGTCTGGTTCTTATGGTTGAAGAGCCTAACGAAATCGGATTTTACTAATTCCTTCACTTTCTGCACACAATCAATTTAAGGGTATTGTTAATATATAGTTGCATACTCAAATTCAAACCTCTTCAATATTCCTTTTGATATAGTACTCAAAAGCAACTGCGATCATGGACCCTAACATCATTTCCATATATGTATAAATGATATCCAAGCCAATGCTTGAAGCTTCCACAAGTGTTAGCCTGTGAAGTCTGAATCTATCTTATTGTGTTATGCAAATGATGTTGGGGGGTTTGAGCTCCTCGTTAAGCTAATGGAGGTCGAGCTCCTTGCTGAGCTCATAGAGGTAGAGCTCCCGGTTGATCTTGTGGCAGTCAAGTTGTCTGATTGGCTCGTGGGGGTTTAAAGGGGTAGCCTCATTGGATAATTTTTTTTTTTTTTTTTTATTGAATCATAAGTTTGTCCTTATTGTATTTAACCCCTTTTATGATTTAGGGGTTTCAAGAAAGGAAAAAAAATGTGTGAAGAGAAGAAGAAACTTCACTATTGTAACTTTACATCTTTTAATTAGTGAATTCCTGAGTTTTGGTGTGCTCGTAGAGATAAGAATTATATTGATCACCAAACCACATTAAAGTCTCTCTTTTTATTTCTTGTGTGTGATTGGGTTAACAATAACAATATGATCTAAGGAAGAGTATATGTGAAAATTTAGAAATGAGAGAGTGAAAATGCACCTCAAAAAGGAGCAACTGCTCTTGCAGTTCGAATGCAGGACCTTGGGAAGTTTTCTCTTCAAGGCCTTTTCTTTTCTTGGCAACCATATGCAGCATGGAGTTCCCTTCAGTGTCCGTGGCTCGCAATAGCCTCCGCGTTAGCATTTCATCCTTCATCACCTTCTTAAAAATCTTCATTTGGCAGTATTGGATGGCTACATGTAATATGTTCCTTCCTTTTTCATTAATATGCTCGGCTGCCTGTGGATAGCTTTTCAGTATTTTTTCCACCATATCTGGAATTTTCCACATTGTTGCCAAAAATAATGGAGTTTCATCTCTCTTGACCCCTGCTGTGCGAGTTTTGATGTTTTTTTTGCAGCAGCGTTCTCTAGTCTTTTCCTCGAGCTGTTGGGAGGATGAGTCTTTGATTTCCTCTGGATTGGGCTTACCTCGATTAAGTAATCGAATTTCAGTAACCTCCCATGAAGTATCATGTTTAATTAACTTCTCAGCAAGTTCCCAAGCTGAAACATGTTTGATCTTTTCATCCCTAACTTCCTTCCAAATGGGCAATTCCCAACGCCATTTAGCTTTTCATACAAAAAACCAAGACAAAAATATGTTTAGCATTTTTTGCTTGGGACAAAAATACTTGCTATAATATTGGTTTTAGGTTAAACTTTCATGCTGAGGACAATCAAAAGAGGACTCCTTAATGAGCATGCTACCCTATATGTGCCCAGTCCATGTACATACCGCATCTTTGATCCCCTTCCGTGATCTTTTTCTTGCTTGGGACACCTGAAACAGTTATTTATGTGATTTCTATACATATATCTCACAAAAAAAAAAAAAAAAAATTGCATTAATTTCATTCTAAATGGATAAAAGAATAGATCGATAAATGGAATATAAATTGATGAAGAGGGAATTAGATGAATTATACAATGGTAGATGAGTCCCTTGAGGAATTCAAGTTTGCTTCTGCTTTGAAACACGGTTGGATTACTTGCAAGATGCTGAAGAGCCGTCATCTTATTACCATCTTTTGCTCCGATTAAATCTGGATATCTCTCTGTGATCATCATTGCCAAGTCTGTTTCCCATTTTTTTGAAAAATTGTAAGGGTTCTAGTATGGAAATTGACCCGGAAATTATAGCACATATATACATATATAGAAAGAGATTAATAGAGTGAAAGAGTGAAGGAGGACAAGAAGGCCTTGGAAAAAATGAGCAGAGGAACTCACCAAAGTGCTCAGTAATGACAGCAATATGAAGAATAGACGTTCCATCTTTACTCTGGAGCTGTTCTTTTCTAACCTCCTGATTGTCTTTATCAACTTCGTGCGCCAGAAGCTTGAACATTTTAATTTTCCCAAACCGGACCGCCCGGAAAAGAGGCGTCTCTCCGAGGATGTTACGCTTAGTTAGCAACTTACGTTGTTTCGCTATCATTACCGTGGCCACCTGGGTCAGGCTGTTGCTGGTGGCTGCTTCGTGGAGTACAGTGTTTCCGACGTCGTTTTTAAGCTTGGTGAGGCGCAGGTTGGGATTATTGGGCAACAGTTGAACTAATTCCTCTGCAAGATGAGGCTGCTTGGAGTAACAGGCCAGATGAAGAACAGTGTCTTTGTGTATACTTGTTACGTGTAATGGACCATCAGAAGTACTTTCTTGCCTACAGAGTTCGATCACGACGTCCTTATCATTTTCCATCAAGGCATGGAACAGGCGTGCGTTGAGTTCACGTTCTTTTTCGGAGTCGGTGACGGCCGCCATGGGAGCGTGTTTGAATAGGAAGATGGGAATGCCTTTCTGCTCAACAATGGATGCTTATATAAATGTTTAGCCTTTAAATTGATATTTATTGTGGTTTGAATTGGCCTTCAAGGAGCCAAAATTCTCCTTTCAATATTCAATAAAGCATTTAGGTGATTGTTAGGTTAATTTTATTAGAAACATGAAATTATTTTATATTTACTAAAACTTTTATAATAATAATTAGATTCTTTTTAAGAAGTGTTCTTGAAAATCATTATATGATGTTTTGTAGAACAAATATTTGTTTGGAACCGATAATATTCTTTTTTAAAATAATTTTTGTATATGGTACTTTATTTTTAATTATTCTTGTATAATTATTTTTTTATGTAGTTATAAAAAAATAATTAAAATATATTTTTGAAAATAACATGTGTTCTATTGTATGAAGATAAAATTATTTTATATTTTCTAATTTCTAATTACCAAAAAGGTTTTCATATTTTTCTCGAAAGAATCAAAAATTATTTTAAAAAACAGATATCAAATATAACCTAATATTATCATTTGAAAATTATGATTTTATCTTCAAAAATAAAAAAATAAATAAAACCATTTCAAATTGGGGCTTAGTTATTACAAGAGGGTAAAATGCACTGTGTGCTCCAACAATAATTGAAAAAAAAAAAAAAGAATACAAGGATACAATGTGCTTAGTCTTGAATTGCTTAATTGCTCAAAAAAAAAATACAAGCCAATTCTTTGCTTGCTTATAAAGTTAACAAAGTTCAACCTTGTATTTCAAGAATTATTATATTCCTATAGTATTCAACTTTCATAAACTTGTATGTCAAGATTCATATTGAACTTTTAAGAACTTTTAATACATGAGCATGCATTTGTAAGGTTTGTGATCGAAAGAAAAAAGAGAGTAAGAAGATTTTGGTTAATGAATTAAAAAATGTACGCATTTACTCATTGTAAATATTGAAAATAATATTGATAAAAATTTTGATTACACTTGAGTGGATTCTTTTTTTCTTTTTTTTTGTAAGTCAGTCAACGTTTCGATTTTAAAAATATGTGTATTGGGATAAGATTAAAAATATTTTGATTAATGGTGTCTTCCTTTTCAAATTAATTTATAATAAAATTAAGCTAATAGTCAAAATATAAAGTTTCATACCAATAATAGTTATACTTCATATGTTTTGGTGATTTTCTACTTTTTATAAATTTGTGCATCAAAATTTATGTTGCACTTTAAAAATGTGGGTATTGACTTCAAAAATATGCATGTTGGTTGAATAATTCCTTGCTCACTTCACAAGGTTAACAAAGTTTATACTTGTCTTCCTTCTTTGGTTAGTTGAGAAAATTAAAGTAAATCACAAGAGAACAAGGTTGCATAGCCAAGAAGTTGTACTTTGAGAATAATTATATTCTTAACCCTATGTTTTTATAAACTTGCAAATAAATGCATGTTCAATTTTTAATCAATTCAGGTTAAATATATAATAAAAAAATTACTCGAATTTCAAAATTAAAAGTTATATTTAGTTTTAATGAAGATATTAAAATATTGGTCAAAATTTAGATCAAATGAAAGAATAGCATCTTTCTAATAATAAAAAAATTATACTTAATAAACTCAATCAATCATTAATTTTTATTTTTTTTCTTTTTAATATATAAATTGTACTCTTCTCTAATTTGCATCACCAAATCCTTAGTTTTGACATAATTATGCCTTAAATTATATGTTTAGGAGATCGAGTTCATAAGTGGATTTGAGTCTCTAGTTTTACACATTTTCATACTCTTAAATTATATGTTTAGGAGGTAACGGGGCTAAGTGAATGTGAATTTTAAAAAAAAAAAACGATTCAAATAAGATATATTTACTTCCATGGATATTGAAAACATGTATGCATTGTTAGGGCTAGGGCTTCTTTGATTGCATGATAAGATTAACAAAGCAAAATGCTATTAGAATTTCATGAAAAAGATAGGTTCTTGATCCATGTTTGTAGTTCAAGCTTTATTATATTCCTTTGATCTTCTACTTTTATGAACTTGTATATCAAGATTCATGTTCAACTTTTAAGCCATTTAGATTAGACTTGATGCATTTCAATCTTCATTAACTTGAATTTTAACTTACATTAATTAAGTAGTAGTTCAATGGGATATAAGGATATCGGTTTTGACATGTGGTCTATTTTTAGTTGGATTTTCTCATTGAGTGAACCATAAATTTTTCTTTTTCATTTCATGAGTTTACTCTATTTCTCATTCCACACAAAGACTCACATGATTATTGTTCCTTATATATTAAAATTATGTTTGGTTTCTATAAAGTACTAAAGAGAGAAAAAAAATTATTTGTTTATATTTGGTTTTATTATAAATATGTGAAATGAGTTTTTTTTTTTTAAATTGAGTCAAGGTATAGAATTTCAATATTTCTTCTCTTTTATGTGTGTTTTTCAAGGGTAGGAAATATTTTGATGGAAACCACCTCTAGAAACATTCTCGTCTTTCCAAGCTTGCATGGTATAAATTATAAATGGAGAAGATTAATTTGCTTATAGCTAAACAATCTATGACTAGTTTGGCACTTTGAATTACAAAAATTTCTTGGGAATTTGTGTGATTTAGGTTTATGTCTCTCCGAATCAAAAGTCTAATTGGCACTTCATCGTTGTATGATTTGAAAATTCATTATGATGATATTGTGACACAAATAAACTTTTCTTTTCCATTTCGTTCCCATATATGACCTATTATCTCATAATCGGAAAGAACCAATTTTAGTGTTAAACCATATTAACTATGATTATACACATTACTACAGTCTAATATACCTCTAATCCTAAACCAAACTAATTATGGTTACCCTAAAATTTTGCTAGAATGATTTAATTTGTAACACAAATACCTCTATTTCTCATTTCATTTCAAACCGAAAACATCTACTCTATATAATTTGAAAGAATGATCTTAGTGTCAGACCTGTAAGCATTTTTTCGGTTACAGCTATAACCCTAAATTACATGTATATATATCAAGGTAGGATTTGATAAATTACAATTAGGATTAGATAACTAGTTAAGCACATAATAAAAATTGCGAAAAATCAAAATGTCTAAAATTTTCAAAAAAAAAATCATTTTATGATAAAAAAAAAATTATAAATATAAGTTTCAATCATCTTAGTAATTGAAAAATAAAATAGGAAGAAGAAAATGTCAAATAATTTTTTAAAGGAATTTTTCACAAAAAAAAAAAAAATTGGAATAAAAATTTATTTATCATAAATTTTATTTTTAAAAAAATTTAAAAATTTAAATAATTTTTTGTATTAGAAATGTACGTCACACAAAAAGGTTTAATTAAGGAGATTTGAATTATTTCAAATTATTTTAAACAAGAATTTAGGATAAATTTGGTAGAAATTTAATTAAATGCGAGTTTACTATAAAATATTAAATAATTTTTTTTAATTTAAAGTAATTTTCTTATCATGGGATAAATTACTTTTTTTTCATTTTTCATTTTTTTTCATTTTTTTTTATTACAGGATTGAGTTGGACTGGGCTGAGCTGCAGATCGGGCCTAGCTGCTGGCCCAAATTTTCGAAGAGGCTTGGGCTGGGCTTTGTGCCAACAAGTTTACGAATTTTAAATTATTTTACAAGAAATAATTCAAAATGTGAAATGTAAATTTGGGGGTTTGGTCATATTTTTTAAAACTTGTTTTTAAAAACTATTTTTTAATTTTTAATTTAAAAATGATTTTTAAAAACAAGTTTTAGAAAACATGACTAAATGGAATTATATTTTCTTTTTGTTTTTAAAAATTAGTAAATACAATCTCTATTTATTTTTTAAAAATTATTTTTTATTTCACTTTATTTTTAAAAATTATTTCCAAAAAAAATAGCCAAAGAGTGTTAAAACAATTTTTTATTTTTAAAAATAAAAAGCTAATTTTAAATCACCAAACAAGTTGTTGGTTTTTAAAAATATCAGTTTGGTATAAAAATATAAAAAGATTATATCTAGAAAAAATATAATATTTTTATTTTATTTTTTAATAACCTTTTTTAAAAAATAATAATAAATCGAGCGAAAACGGTGGTGCCCAGAGCAATTTTAAGTTGCAACAAGTGAAGCACCGTGAAGAGAATCGGACTGGGCATGATTCTGTGACTCCGGTACACATGCACCTGAGAATCACAGTGTTGTTACTCCACTAAGTATATAAATTCCGGCGGAGGCGACGGCGCGACGAGGCTGGGGGAGTTTTGAATATTCCACGGAAGAAGTGGATATATTTTTCTGTGGGAGAAGAGAGTTTAGTTTTGAAGGCAATGGCGGAGCAGCCGATGGATTTCAGAGCTGAACGATCGCCGGAAAGAGGAACTGCTGCTGTGATACGTAGGGTTCCGATAGGCATTATTGGCGGCAACGAGAACTCCTTTCGACCTATTGTTTTGGCTGTTGGGCCCTATCACCATGGAAATGAGAACCTGAGGCGGATGGAAGCGTGTGAGGCGGGAGCTGATTGAGAAATCGCCTGAACTGAAGAAATTTGAACCTGAGGTGAGAGGGTAGTGTCCTTTTAACAAGGTGATTTTCTCTCTTTTTTCCTGGTAAAATGAAGTTCTATTAAAGCTGGTTGAAAATTAAGCATTCTCATCAATAAGACACCATATCTATGAAGGTTCTTCCTCATCTCCTGAACAAACAATGGAAGCCATCCATCAGGATTTCAATGGTGACATCTTCTGTTTCTCTCACTTGCATCAAAACTGCTATCATCATCAGGCTTTAATTATCAAGTAAATAGTGTGTCTCAAATGAAAGCAGAAACATGGAATAATTTTATTCTTAAGTCATCTCTTACTAATTTCATGAAAATTTAAAACCATACAGCATTGACAACACATAATTCACTCTCAGAACAAGGTAAATTAAACATACATAGATATAGCAGTTCTTAGCAGTAGTTGGAAAACAAATGAATTCACTCCTTTGATTGATGTCTCTTTCGCCCATAAGGAGTTCCTATGAGGTTTTTCCACCTTTCAAACTTCAGTAATTTGAGGTGTAGAAGGGCGCCTGAAACTGGATCTGTGAGATTCATCAGGATGGTTGGAGGAACTCATGCATCGGGATTCATTACGATGCGGACGATTACCCTTACACCTAGGACAAATTTCCTGTATAATTTGCAACAGGTGCGAACAAGCTTTCACCAGATGTGCATAGAGATTTGAATATGAGAGAGCAAAAACGAGGACTGGAAGGAATGCAACCGAGTATAGAGCAATTTTTGACCAACTTTCCTTATCATGGATCATGAGGATGATGGTTGCAGCAAATGCTACCATCATCATTGTTACAGAAAGGATTAAAAATGTAAAAGCCAGCATCAGTTTCTGAGGAAGAGAGTACTTGAAGTCTTGTAATCGAAATGGTGATGTGATGATTGAGAGAAACGAAACTACCGATGTCAAAGCGAAAGTAAGGGAGATTACATCAGCCAAGGTGAAAACCACGAAGAAGGGATTGGAGAGAAGGACTGGAATACCACTGCTTTGTTGATTACCTCCAGGTACAGTGTAGGCTGCAGCAAAGGCGACAGTGGCGATAAGAACAGCCACAATAGTGCAATTTTTAGAGGTTTCCTCTAGCCATTTTTTGGAATCCTCATGAAGTTTAGAATAGTTATCAGCAAATAACTCTTGAGCAGTCTGGTTCTTATGGTTGAAGAGCCTGAAGAAATCGGATTTAACTAATTTCTTCACTTTCTGCACAAACATTAAGAGCAGTGTTAATACCTACAGTCAAATTCAAACGTCTTCGATATTTTTTGGTATAGTAGTCTAAATCATTGATCATAATAAATCAAAACATGGGTACATCTCAAGTCACTGGATCATGGACCCTAACAACATTTCCCTGTTGTATGAATGGTATTTATGGGTTCGGTCTGTTTGGAAACTATTCTTAACAGTTCTCTAACTAAAATTTCTCAACAATCGTACTGTTTAAAAAAAATGTTACCAAACAGGCCCTTTGAGTTTCTAAACCAATGGGGTCAGGCTTTGGTAACATTATGGTTTTAAAAAAATGTTACCAAACAGACCCTTTGAGTTTCTAAACCAGTGGGTTCAGAATTTGGTAACATTATGGTTATGGTTTATGAAAGAGTGTGCTGCAAATTTTACAAATGGAACAGTGAAAATGCACCTCAAAAAGGAGCAACTGATCTTGCAAGTCGAGTGCGGGGCCTTGGGAAGTTTCCATGATAAGACCTTTTCTATTTTTGGAAACAGTATGCAGTAAGGAGTTCCCTTGCGCGTCTGTGGCTCGCAACAGCCTCCTTGCTCGCATATCATTCCTTGTGACCATATCAAAAATCTTCATTTGGCGGTATTGAATGGCTACATGTAATATGTTCCTTCCTTTTTTGTTAACATGCTCAACTGCCTGAGGATAAATCTTTAGTATTTCTTCCACAAGCTCTGTAATACTCCAAGTTGTTGCCAAAAATAATGGAGTTTCATCAGTCTTGATCCCTGTCATGGAAGTTTTAGTTTTTTTCTGCTTGCAGAATTGTCCTTTCTTTTCCTATAGGCGTTGGGAAGCAATACCGAACCCTTCTCGTCCTGTTTTATGAGACAACCCAGACGAGCCATCGCTTTTCTCTTGATTAGGCTTACCTTGATTAAGTGCTACATTTTCAGTAACCTCCCATGAAGTATCGTTTTTAATTAACTCCTGGGCAAGTTCCCAGGCTGAAGCATGTCTCTGCTTTTCACTTCCAAGTTCTTCCCAAATGGGCAATTTCAAAGGCCATTTATCTTTTCAAATAAATGAATAAACAAATAAACGTAAGTAGTTGTTTTACACATGATCATTCATAGAATCAAAAGAGAAAGGTGTTCAACTTTTTCACCTAATCAATGGCATGGAGTTATCTGCCTTATGCCCAAAACAAAATTCATACATAGGATCATCAAATTAAACTGTTGTTTCACTTTAAGCTACTAGTTGCTAGAATGTATACCACTTGGTACTTGATATTAGAACACTTGAATTAACATTTCTAAAGGAAATGTACATACCGGAGCTTTTGGTCCTTAGATCTGTAAAAAGGAAAAAATAATATTTGCCTTGAATAATTTTATTGAATCAGGAGACGAAGATTTATACAAGAGATTTCCTACAATCATGCTAATCTATTCTAGGTATAAAAGGCAACTGAATAAATATACAATTAATACAATATATTTTGCCATATACAATTAATACAATATTGACCTTTCCTTCTTAACACTCCCCCTCAAGTTGGAGAGTGAATGTCAAGAACTCCCAACTTGTGTATCATAGTTGAGAAAGTTTCCTTTCCCAATGGCTTGGTGAACACATCTGCAAGTTGATCTGTTGAGGCAATATGTTTGGTCACAACTGAACCATCTTGTATTTTGTCACGAATAAAATGGCAATCCATCTCTATATGTCTGGTTCTTTCATGGAAAACAGGATTGGCAGCTATATGTAAGGCTGCTGTGTTATCACAATATAATAATGCTGGCTTTGGATGCAATATTCTCAAATCTTTTAATAATGAGCGCAGTCAGGATAATTCACAACATGTGCCTGCCATGGCTCTATATTCGGCTTCTGCTGAGGAAAGAGATACAGTTTTTTGCCTTTTTGTCCGCCAAGAAATAAGAGAAGATTCCAGAAAAACACAATAACCCGTAGTGGATCTACGAGATATTGGACAACCAGCCCAATCCGAATCAGAAAAAGCTCGCAAAGATAAATCATTCTGAGAAGGGAAAAACAAACCTTGCCCTGGACTATTTTTCAAATAACGCAATACATGCAAGGCAGCTTCCATGTGTGGTCTACGTGGTGCATGCATGAATCTGCTTAACACAT